>NC_045970.1:34215158-34515158 GCF_010909765.2 Amblyraja radiata | reverse complement strand
TTCCAACCAATAAACTGCACCTGAAGTGTGGTGACTTCTACAAAGCTGGGAATCAGCCCAACATCATCTCTGCATTGACAAAGATATTCTGACTGTCTCATCTCTTGCATTTTTCAGTCATGCCAATCCACCTTCTGGGTGAGATTGATTGATTGATGGAAATAGGCCCTTGGCCTGTTGAGTCCACACCGACCATCGATCACCCATTCACACTAGCTCCATTTTATCCCACTTTCCTATCCAATCCCTCTGTATGAGGATGTTGCTGAACTCTATAACCCTTGCTTTCTCTCTCTCTCCATTCCTCCCACTCCCTAGTTCTCCGACAAGTCTTACTGTCTCTGACTACATTTTTATCTGTTTGCTTTGTTGTTACCTTCTCTCAGCTAACAATAATCTATTCTACATTTCCCTTGATCTCCATTGACCGCCGTTTTCACACCTTCACACTTCCTTATCTATCTATCTCCTTCCCCCCTTGACGTCAGTCCGAAGAAGGGCCTCGACCCGAATCATCACCCATTCCTTCTCTCCAGAGATGCTGCCTGTCCCACTGAGTTACTCCAGCATTTTGTGTCTACTTTCTGTACGAGGGGCAATTTTACAGAGACCTATTAACCTACCAACCCACACATCTTTGGGTTGTGGGAGGTAACTGGAGCATGCAGAGGAATTCCATGTGGCCACAGGGAGGAGACAAGGTACTGCAGTAACTCAGCGAGTCAGGCAGCATCTCTGGAGAACATGGATAGGTAACGTTTTGGGTCGGGAAGGATTGCAAAGGAGAACTCAGAGAGAACATACAAACTCCACACAAACTGTACCCGAGGTCAGGATCGAATCTGTGTCTCCATTTAGTTGAGAGACTCATTGTGGAAATAGGCAGTTTGGCTCTATGAGTCCGGGCCGACCATCTCATTTGTGCTGTTATCCCATTCCCTACAAACTAGGGACAATTTATGGAGGCTAATTTAACCTACAAGACTGCACATCTTTGGGATGTAGGAGGAAACTGGAGCACCTGGAGGACACACACATAGTCACAGGGAGAATATGCAAACTCCACACAGACAGCACCCGAGGTCAGGATCGAATCTGTGCGGGTGTGGACTCGATAAAAATAATTCCATGGTTTATTAATGGTTTATTAACCATGGAGAACGGTTTATTCTCCCACATTCTCAATGACTCCACCAGATTCCACCTACACACTAGTGCCCGACTTGTACATCTTTGGAACGCGGAAGGAAACTGGAGCACTGGGAGAAAACCTCATCCTGACTTTGCACAGCCCCATTCCAACACAGCACCCCCACCTGTGTACTAAACACGTTGCTTACCCAATGGCCAGGAAAAGACAATGGCCTTCTCTTCACACCAGGAGAGTAGTGGGCACTAAATGGGGTTGATGTGCTATCTAAACCGTAGTGTCAATGGACTGGAGATCAAGTATGTGACCTTTCAATTTCAGAGCAAAGTCAGGGGACCACGTAGGCATCAGTCTGAAGAAGGGTCTCGACCTGAAATGTCACACATTCCTTCTCTCCAGAGATGCTGCCTCACCCGCTGTGTTACTCCAGCATTTTGTCTCTACCCACCTCGTAGACATCTGCTCCTATTTCTTATGTTACGATATGAAAACATATTTATTCTTGAACGCATGAGCCTTTTCCATTCACAAGTTAATATTTCAATTTGTATGTACATCAGTCAAAAAGAATCAGTATTTATTTTGACTTCTTACCTTGGCTTCTTATTAAATTGCTGAGTGCATAATCTATTTTTTAATCCCTTTTTCTAAGTTATGTTTTTAGTTATTGCCTACCTCATATATCAGGGAGCTGTCAGTTTTCAGCTGCAAGGTCCTGCAGCTAAACAAAACAATAATGGAGAATATTGCAGCTCCCTCTCCCTCTCCCTCTCCCTCTCCCTCTCCCTCTCCCTCTCCCTCTCCCTCTCCCTCTCCCTCTCCCTCTCCCTCTCCCTCTCCCTCTCCCTCTCCCTCTCCTCTCCCTCTCCCTCTCCCTCTCCCTCTCCCTCTCCCTCCCCCTCCCCCTCTCGTTTAGAGTTTAGTTTAGTTTCGAGCTGCAACGTGGAAACAAGCCCTTCGGCCAACCAAATCCACACTGGCCATCGATCATCCCTTCACACTAGTTCTATGTTATTGCATGTTCTCATCCACCCCCTCAACACTGGGGGGAATTTGCAGAGGGCCAAATAACCTGCTGACCTGCACGTCTTTGGGACGTGGGTGAGGAAACCAGCGTAAAACCCCTGCACAGAGAGAACACACAAACTCTACCCTGACAGCACACAAGGATCAAACCCAGGTCTCTCGTGCTATGAGGCAGCAAGTCTACCACTGTGCTGCCCCCTATAAACCAATCAACAGCAAGAGGAAGGACTGTTGTCCTGTGGTACGGAGAAGGCGAATGGGGAAGTGGTGGGATGAATTATCCAATGCTAAGGCCACATAGTGTGTCCTGTCCTGCATTCACTTTGAATCCTTGGCTGTCTGGGATTTGTGACATCCATGCTACTATCTACAGTCACCTCTCCATTTAAATTCTCCCTGCCTCCCACAATCATAGAGTCAAACAGCATGGAAACAGGCCCTTCGACCCATCGTGCTCACGCCATCCAGGATACCCCATCTAAGTCAGTCCCATTTACCTGCGTTTGGCCCACATCCCTCTAAACCTGTTCTATCCATGAACCTGTCCAAGTATCTTTTCAATACTGTTATAGTACCTGCTAAACTACCTCCTCTGGCAGCTTGTTCCATATGCCCATCACCCTCTGAGTGAAAAAGTTGCCCCTCTGGTCGTATTAAATCTTGCCCCCTCTCACCTCACGCCAGTGGTGGTTGGTGGAGGCACTTACAAAATGGCTTTTAAGAGGCTTTTAGATAGGCACATGGATATTGATTGAAAGATATAGCAGGGAAACAGGCTCTTTGGCCCATCGAGACTGTGCCGACCAAAGACATTCACACTAGCTATATGTTGTCCCATGTTCTCATCCACTCCCTACACACTAGGGGCAATTTACAGAGGCCAATTTGACAGGCCAATGTCCCATGTCCCATCAGCCTCCACCCTGGATACAGTCGGACCAATCAAGGGTGCATTTCATCACCAGTCGAGTCTCCTTCTCTGATCATCAACATTTTGCTCTGCTGGGTGTGTTTGTGAACACCTCCACCAGTGCTTACCGTGTCCAGTCATGCCCCTTGTGGTCTCCACCACCGTGCCTTTTTCTCCACTGGTCCCGCACCTCTGGGACTGCTATATTTCTACCCTATCTAGACCTCTTTATTTTTAACTGCCGGCACGACATCAACTGTCTCAACGTTTTTACTCCCCTTACCTACTCCAACCTCACCCCCTCTGAACGTACAGCCCCTCCGCTCACTCTGCAGCAACCCTGCCAGTATGCCCAAACCCACTGACAAGGGAGGTGCCGTGGTAGTCTGGGGCGCTGACCTCTACCAGGCTGAGGCCAGGCTACAAGTCTCAGACACCTCCTCCTACTTATCCTTGCACCATGATCTCACAGATGACCACCAAGCCTTAATTTCAAACACCATGACTGATTTCATCACTTCTGGCTGTCTGCCCCCCCACAGCCTCCAACCTTGTAATTGCCCAGCCCCGCACAGCCCATTGTTACCTTCTCCCCAAAATCTACAAACATAACTGCCTGGCAGACCCATTGTTTCTGCCTTTGTCCCACGGAAATGATTTCCACGTACCTCGACTCCATCCTATCCCCCTGGTCCAATCTCTCCCGACCTATGTCCAAGTTACCTCACATGTCCTTCTTTTTAATGACTTCCGGTTTCCGAGCCGCCACTCCCTCATCTTTACTGTGGACGTTCAATCACTCTACACCTCCATCCCCCACCAGGAAGGCCCTAAAGCCCTCCATTTCTTGCTCGACCGCAGAACCATCCAACTTCCCTCGACTAACACTACTCCGCCTAGCGGAGATGGACCTCACCCTCAACAACTTCTCCTTTGACTCCTCCCACTTCTTCCAAGTCCAAGGTGGAGCTATGGGCACCCACATGCTTCTTTGTGGGGTACGTTGAACAATCTCTGTTCCAGGCGTACACTGGCCCTATCCCTGTTACATTGTTGACTGAACTCTCTATCTGTTACATTGATGACTGCATTGGTGCTACATCCAGCACCGTGCAGAACTCAGGGACTTCATGAAATTCAAAACCAATTTTCATCCTGCACTCAAATTTACTTGGACCATCTCCGACACCTCCCTCCCCTTTCTTCATCTCACAGTCTCATCACAAGAAATAGATAGACGTCTATCACAAACCAACTGACTCCCACAACTATCTTGACTACACTTCTTCCCACGCCGCTTCCTGCAAAGACTCTATCCCCTACTCCCAATTCCACCGTCTATGCCGCATCTGCGTGCAAGATGAGGTATTCCATACTAGAACATCCAAGATGTCCTCATTCTTTAGGGAACGGGAGTTCCCCTCTCCCATCATAGATGAGGCCCTCACTCATGTCTCCTTCGTACCCCACAGCTCCGCCCTTGCTCCCCCACCCCATAGTTGCAACACAGTGTCCCCTTAGTCCTTACCTTCCACCCCATCAGCCATCGCATACAACACATAATCCTCCAAAACCTCCGCCATCTCCAGTGGGATCCCACCACTAGCCACATTCTCCCATCTCCGCCCTTTTCTGCCTTCTGCAGAGACCACTTCCTGCTTAACTCATCCCTTCCCACCCAAATCACCCCCTCCCCAGGTACCTTCCCCTGCAACCGCAGAAGATGCAACACCTGTTGCTATACCTCCTCCCTCCACTCTGTCCAGGGACCCAGACAGTCCTTTCAGGTTAGGCAGAGGTTCACTTGCACCTCCTCCAACCTCATCTACTGTATTCATAGAAACATAGAAAATAGGTGCAGGAGTAGGCCATTCAGCCCTTCGAGCCTGCACCGCCATTCAATATGATCACGGCTGATCATCCAACTCAGTATCCTGTACCTGCCTTCTCTCCATACCCCCTGAACCATTTAGCCACCAGGGCCACATCTAACTCCCTCTTAAATATAGCCAATGAACTGGCCTCAACTACCTTCTGTGGCAGAGAATTCCACAGATTCACCGCTCTCTGTGTGTTCGTTGTTCACGATGTGGACTCTTATTCAACAGCGAGAACAAAGGGAAAACTGGGCGATCGTTTCGCAGAACACCTTCGCTCTGCCCGCGTGAACCAACCTGATCTCCCGGTTGCTGGACACTTTAATTCTCCTTCCCATTCCTACACAGACCTTTCTGTCCTCTGTCTTCTCCATTGTCAGAGTGAGGCTAAATGCAAATTGGAGAACCAGCATCTCATATTTTGCATGGGCAGTGGTATGAATATTGATTTCTCTCACTTCAGGTAGCCCCGGCATTCCCTACTCTATATCCCTCCCCCACCCAAGTTTCACATTTCCACCCTACAAACAGCTTACAATGGCCTGTTTCCTTTATCATCATTACTTTTTTGCATATCTTTCATTCATTGATCTTTATCTCTCCACATCGCCATCTATATCTCTCGTTTTCCTTATCCCTAACCAGTCTGAAGGGTCTCGACCCGACACGTCACCCATTCCTTCTCTCCAGAGACGCTGCCTGTCCCGCTGAGTTACTCCAGCATTTTTGGTGTCTATTCCTGCCGTGATTAATGTCCACATTGAAATTTATACCTCCCATTTGTGGTGCTGCAACATGACTGTTTATGGAAGGAGAGAATACAAAATCCGTTTGCTTTTGTCAGGCAGGACAGTCTCATTACTCACGAGCAACCGTGTTCCCAGTGCCTTGAGCAGCCTTCTCCCAGTGTTGAGATACATGGTGATAGATGACCATCGCAACACCGTGTAAACCAGGATAGCTCATCTCCGAGATAGACACAAAGTGCTGGAGTAAGTCCACGGGTTCAGGCAGCATCTCTGGGGAAAACGGCTGGGTGATGTTTCGGGTCGAGACCCTTCCTCACGCTGTAAGTACGGGGTGGGGGGAGATTGGCGGTTGAAGAGCTGAAGAGGACAGATCAGGGCCGGCTACAACTTACCTCAGGCAGGGTGGTCACCCTGTGTGCCCAGCCCTGAGTGGTCTTGGCCTTTTCTCGTTGTCAGCTATTCACCATCTCCCTCCCCCCCCCCCCCCACCCCGTACTTTCAGTCTGAATAAAGGTCCCGATCTGAAACGTCACCCATCTTTTTTTCTCCGGAGATGCTGCCTGACCCGCTGAGTTACTCCAGCAGTTTATGTCTATCTTTGGTATGAACCAGCATCTGCAGTTCTTTTTGTCTACAGCTGGTCCATGGGCTGTTTACTTGGTTTACCCACACCAAGAATGTCACAGGCATTTGGTTATCAACACAAATATATGCATCAGCAGCAGGAGTAGGCGAACTGAGTCACTCAAGCCAGCTCTGCCATTCTATATCAGCTTCGGGTCGAGATACAGCATGGAAACAGACCCTTCGGCCCACGGAGTCCACAACGACCATCGATCACCCATTCACTCGTTCTATGTTTCCCTTTCCATGTTCCCTTTTCATCCCTATCCTATGCTCTATCTTTCCCACTTCCTACACACGAGGGGCAATTAACAAAGGCCAATTCACCTACGTCTTTGGGATGTGAGAGGAAACCCGAGCATCCAGAAGAAACCCATGCAGTAACAGGGAGAAGATGATAGGTGAAAGAAAATGATGAGAATAGGGCGGCACAGTGGTGTAGCAGTAGAGTTGCTGCCTTACAGTTACGGATGCTGTCTGTACGGAGCTTGTACGTTCTCCCTGTGACTGTATGGGGTTTCACCGGGCTACCCGGATTCCTTCCACATTCCAAAAACGTGCAGGTTTGTAGGTTAATTGGCTCCAGTAAAATTGTCCCTAGTGTGTAGAATAGAACTAGTCCACGGGCAATCACTGGTCAGTGTGGACCCAGTGGACTGAAGGGCCTGTTTCCACGCTGCATCTGTAAACTAAACTAAATTAATGTGCAGACTCGACGCAGACAGCATCTGAGGTCAGGATTGAATGGGTGAGTGAGTGGGTGAATGAGCGAGTGAGTGGGTGAGTGAGTGAGTGAGTGAGTGAGTGAGTGAGAAAAACAGAGACAGAGAGAAAGAGAGAGACATTCCTGCAGCCATGTTTACAACTTTACAGCTGTGACTATCCTTCATTAGGTACTTCTGGATATCCGTAAGTCCAGAACTGTTGCTATATATAAACATACATCTCATTTACCTCTTTGAGAGCTTTGGATTGGAATGAGTGTCAGATTGTTAGTAAATGGTCACGTCAAGCACTGCAGGATGCGATTTTCATGCTGAATGTGCAGCATATATTAGATGTACCTCAGCAACAAATGGCAGACATCAAATAGTCCCACGGGGGAAGATTAGAGCAATTAAAATGGAAATTAACAAAGAAAGTAGATTATAGAAAGCCCACAGGAAGCATGAATTTTGGGAAAATTTAGAAATAAGCAGCTTAACGGGAATATTATAAGTGTCGCTGTCCCTGAAGATAACAAGGGCTGCTGGAGCCAAGTGCAGTGCTAAAATATTCCCATGCTAGGAACATTGGTGGGTCAACTAAAGGGGCTGTCCCACTTGGGTGACCTAATCCGCGAGTTAAGAAGAGTGTCTTCGACCTTCAAGCTCGAGGGCACTCGCCTGGAAAACCTCGAGCTGGATCGACCGTCCGTGTTGAAACCGTGAGCTGGATCGACCGGCCGCGCACGCACACACACGCACGCACACACACACACACACACACACACACACACACACACACACACACACACACACACACACACACACACACACACACACACACACACACACACACACACACACACACACACACATCGCGAAGGTGGGGACCAGGGAAAGCGGGGGAGCGCTGTCTGAAATTCACACCCACGATGAAGAGGGAGGTAAAACGGCTGCACAGTAACGGTAAGTCCTTTAGAGAGCGCGGAGTGGGGGGGGGGGTAGATAAGGGGAGAGAAGGGGAGAAAAGGAGAGAGAAGGAGAAGGGGAGAGAAGAAGAGGGGGGAGAAGGTGTGGAGACACTTTTAAGAAGTATAATAAAGTTTAGCAGGCATTTAACGCGAATAGTGGCGATGAGATTGAATAGAAGAACTCAAGTCATAAAATTAGATTAGATTAGATCATTTTATTGTCATATACACCAGGGTGCAATGATGTAGCTTGTTTGCATGTAGCTCAGAAAGTAAACAGTATACATGGTAATGATAGCTACAACAATAAATACAATAAGCCAAAGTAACAGAATCGTGCAAAGATTAGTTGTCAATCTGAAGTAGTGTGCAAAAGTACTAAAGTGCAATAGCAGAAAAGCCAGCTGAGCTCATTGGCTTCAGTAAAAATCATAAATTGTCCCTAATGTGTCGGATAGTGCTAGTGCGTGGGAGTGATCGCTGCTCAGTGTGGACTCGGTGGGCCGAAGGGCCTGTTTCTGTGCTAACTAAAGTCTAAAGTAAAGTCTAAAGGTAGTGGTGATATGACAAGTATGTTGCATCACCATCATGAACGGGGTGTGAAAGAGGTAATTGATTCAAGAGCCAATCTGATAACCAGTGAGTAGCAAGAAACTGTTTAAGGGCCTGTCGCACTTGGTGATTTTTTTCAGCGACTGCTGACGTCATATCAGGGTCACCAAAAGATTTTGAACATTTCAAAAGCCAGCGGCGACAAAAAAAATGTTGCGGCACTTGAGGAAACACCGTGCGCCAATGCGTCATCACATCGCGGCGACTTTTTCGGTGACCTTAGACGTCAGTCAATGATGCCGGCAGTCGCCGAAAAAATCGCCAAGTGGGACAGGCCCTTTAGTGTAGTTTAGAGATACAGTGTGGAATCAGGCCCTTCAGCCCACTGAGACCGCTCCGACCAGCGATCCGCATACACTAGCACTATCCTGCACACTAGAGACAATTTTTTACCGAAGCCAATTAACCTACAAACCTGTGCATCTTTGGAGTGTGGGATGAAACCAGAGCACCCGAGGAAATCTACGCGGTCACAGAGAGAACATACAAACTGTCCAGACAGCACTCATAGTCAGGATCAAACTCGGGCAACTGTTAAAGAACTTGAATCACACTAGCTTCTACACTTTTGACGAAAAGTCATCGACTTGAAATGATGACTCTGTTTCTCTCGCCACAGATGCAGTTTGATCTCCTCAGCATCGCACATTCATAAGTTCATCAGTTATAAGACCAGAATTAGACCATTCAGCCCATCAAGTCTACTCTGCCATAAAATCATGGCTAATCTATCTTTCTCTCTCAACCCCATTCTCCTGCCTTCTCCCCATAATCGCTTATACCCGTACTAATCAAGAATCTATCAATCTCCGCCTTAAAAATATTTGTTGACTAGGCCTCCACAGCCTACTGTGGCACGGAATTCCAGATTCACCACCCTCTGACTAAAGAAATTTCTCCTCATCCTTCTAAAGTTATGTTCTTTTATTCTGAGGTCTAGACTCTCCCACAGGAGGAAACATCCTCAAACATCCCCAACATCAACAACATGTTCTGTGTTCATTCCTTATGCTTTCCGTGATTTCAGCAGCTCACCTGGCAGCAGATTCCTGAACTTCAGTATCATTTGTAGTCCCTTCTGCAATTAAATGAAAACCTGAAGATGCCTCTAAATCAGTTTAAAGGAGGATAAGGATGCGGGGTGATCTTATAGAGGTGTACAAAATCCTGAATAGATCGGGTAAATGCACAGAGTCCTTTGAATGGGTAAGAAAGAATGACAGGGTGGGACATGTCATTGATCATGTTGAGTGTTTTTCCGAGGCAGAGTGAAGTGTAAGCGATTATACATAATATCATTAGAGGAATAGACAGTGTTAATGCACAGCCTTTTATCCAGAGTAGGGAAATCGAGAACCAGAGGGCATAGGTTTAAGGCAAGAGGGGAAAGATGGGAACCTAAGGGGCAACTTTTTTTACACAAATGATGGTGGGTGTATGGAACGAGCTGCCAGAGGAGACAGTTGAGGCAGCTAATATCTCAATGTTTAAGAAACATTTGGACAGGAACAAGGATAGGAAAGGTTTAGAGGGATATGGGCCAAACGTAGGAAGGTGAGGCTATTGTAGAAGGGGCATGTTGGTCAGCATGGGCGAGTTGGGCCGAAGGGCCTGTTTCCACGATGTATGACTCTATGGCTGCATGATCATCTAAGAGCAAAGATAGGCACAAAAGAAATGAAAATTTTCCTCATACATATGGATGAGCAATGCTTTTTAATAACTGCGTGTTTGCGTTGGCAAGGCACAAAAGGAATGATCTTTCTGAGTTGCATTTTTAAAATTAATCAATGGGAACAAGCATGAGAGGAGCATCACGTCAGATGTTTGTCGGCCAAGTAATGGGGTGGAGCAAGGATGAGAGACCACACACAACCTAATGAACAGAGTCTGGATCAGAAGTGGCAACCAGTGAGGAGGATGGTTGCTCAATTTAATTGAAGACATGAATAGAAGATGAGACGTTTACTTTCATCTTGGTCCAGTTAAAGCTTATTAATCTGAACATGCAGTATTGAAGTAACGAATAATGAAGCTTAAATTCCTCCTGCAACGATTTTAAAAATGATTATTCGTTTTTGGAATATGGGCAATTCAGCCACGGTTACGATTATTACTCGATCCTAACTATCTTTTGAGGATCGTTTTTTATTGGATTACATGAGGGCCAATATTGTCAACGCTTGGGCTAAGTATGTCAGAGTTCAATGGTGCTTTCATTATCACATGTGTGAAGTGTAACCGAGCAGTGCAGTTATTTTCTTACAAACAGTCCAGTAGAGTATTGCCACACCCAAGCACATCCCTGGTTAGCAAACGTACAGAAATCGCATGCAAGATGCGCTATATGTTGGCATTATTTTCAAAGTCCAGTCCGCGCTCCAGTTGTTATGAGCGGTGCCCGTTCCAGGCAAGCCCCAGGCACTCCAGGCCTCCAGCCGTCTAGGGCCTCTAGGGCCTCCAGCCGTCTCCTCCCTTGGACGTCTCCAATGAGGTAGATGGGAGCTTAGGACCGCACTCTAGCTGATGAGAGGCCAGCACAGTTGCTGTTTACAGCTGTGTAGAAACTGTCCTTGAATCTGGAGGTGTGCGTTTTTAAACCTCTGTACCTCTTGCCTCATGGGAGAGGGGAGAGGAGGGAGAAGGGTGAGATTTGCCTTTGACTATGCTGGTGGCCTTGCCAAGGCAGTGTGAAGTGTGGATGGAGTCAGTGGAAGGAAGATAGACACAAAGTGCTGGAGTAACACAGCGGGTCAGGCAGCATCTCTGGAGAAAAAGCTGGGTGACGTTTCAAGTTGGGATCCTTCTTCAGACTTCAGAAGAGAGGTTGGTTTGCGCGATGGTCTGGGATCAAATTGAAGAAGAAACTTCACGAAAGATAGACACAAAGTGCTGGAGTAAGTCAAAGGGTGGGGGTGGAGGGGGGAGGGGAGGGGGAGTGGAGAGGTGAGAAAAGACCAGGACAATCCAGAGCAGAAACAAATGACCTCAGGCAGTGTGGTGCGTGGTAAGCCCGTTATTGACGAGTGATCTCAAGAGGGAAACAATGTGGAGAACTGTGGACCTGGCAAAACGACTAGAGTGGATGAAGGAGGCAAGAGGGGAGTGGAGCGGAGTATAAGTTGAAGTTACTTAAATTTAGAGAATTCAATGTCCAGACCATTGGGTTGTAAGCTACCCAAGCAAAATATGAGGTGCCGTTCCCCCAGTTTCCATATGGCCTCATTCTGGCAATGGAAGAGGCCCAGGACAGAAAGGCTAGTGTGGGAATGGGAAGGGGAGTTGAAATGGTTGGCGACTTGGAGATCCCGTTGGCCTAGGCGGACCGAACGCAAGTGCTCAGCGAAACGGCCGCCGAGTCTATGTTTGGTCTCGCCGATGTACAGGAGGTACGCTTCATGATCTGTTTAATAAAACCAGCTACTCAAACACAGGGTCAACAGGAGCTCAGTGTTTATAGAGAGTCAATCGATCCTCCTAATGAGATCCTCACACAGAGCTTTGAATAAAATGGAGAATGAAACATCATCTCCCCAAGTAACAAATGTTTTCTGTATTACGAAAAATTAGGAGCTATTTTGTGTAGTTGAAATCCATTTGTCAACATTTAAAGAAAGTAAATGGTGTTTTTAAAACCCCCCGTGATGGTGATGGATTGCAGTGCCAAGGGTTGGCACCAGAAGCATGTGTCTCCTTGAAAGCTTGTTTATCGACTCTTAATGAAAAAGTATCCATATCAGCACCTGAATCGAGGCAGTGATTCTCGTTAAGGGAAGCAGCAGACTCTCCGGTGACAAATGTACTGTTATTTTTATACTGTCGCTGTTCTGTAGCTCTGGAAATTCAGGAAAGCTTATCGGAGATCATTTGTGCCGCGCACGTCCAGTGAGAAGTCAGAAAGTAGTCGTGTGATTTATTGTGCAAAACGCAAAGTGCTGGAGGAACTCAGCGTGGACAAGTTGGGCTGAAGGGCCAATTTGCTAGCTATATGGCTCTACGACTGTATGACTATAATTTAGAGGGCTATGGGCAAAGTGCCAAGGTATTGGATTGATGAGATGGTGCTACCAGGAGCCTCGCCAATTGTCCTCCACCAGTGCCCATAATTGATTCTGGACAGACAAGCTTGAGTCTTCACGCCAACCTAACATTCATCGAGTTTCATTTCTCTCTCATTCTGCCCTGCACAGATAATGCTGGTGAGCGACCCTGAGATCGAGAGCAGCGTTCTGATCAGCTCAGACGAGGGTGCGACCTATCAAAAGTACCGGCAGAGCTTTCAAATCCAAAGCATGCTGTTCCACCCGGAGGAGGAGGACTGGATTCTGGCCTACAGCCAGGATCAGAAGGTGAGTCCTGCCACTTCAGTTTACGGTTGATGGAATATGAGTAATGTTTCCCACCGCAGCGATGAGTTTGCACTTTTCACTTGGTCTGGAGAGAGACCAACTTGTCAACTGATGTGTGAATTCTCATCCACTTTCATTTCTGTGCGAGATTGGTCCCTGTGCTTTCACTGGTAACTGGTGGGTTACACGGTATATTCTGCTCAAAGGGAACTGCATGGGAAATAAAAATATATATCCCTACCGTTAAAGAGAAGTTTTAATCTGATGCCCCCTTCTTGAGATTGCTGCAGGTGTTACTCTAACGAACAAACTCCACATGGCTGGGAGCGTCTCATTTGATTTGCCATAAGTTGAAGTCACAATATTGTGGTGTCTCAGGAGCCTTCCTGAGGCTGTTAAGGAATTGAAGCGTAGAACATCTAGACGGGCAGTGTTTGATCTCCATCTCAACACATTTCCACCTCCAAAGTCTCCATTCCAAGGCTTACCGAGGATTAAACTCAAACCTCTGACCACCTTCCAGACCCGACATAGGATCGAGAATTCCTCCGATTCTGTCTTTGGATTTTTCTTTTGTGACCCTGTATTTCAATCCAACATCCGCACCAGAATTTTACCTTGCCCGTCACATCTGGCAGTATGGACAATAAAGGAATCTAAGCTTAAAAATATATATTATACTGTTAGCATCCATTTGCCCATAGCTTTTGTTATTCGATGCATTTGTGCAGTCATTTTGACATCCTTGACAGCCGCCAATGCGCAAGTAGGATTTATTGGTTTTGTGAAAAAGATATAACAAAAAATAAAAAATATTTTTTTCAAGTGGCTGAAGTTTATTTTACAGGAACTTAATTGGTAGTTTATTTTATTCCTTCTGGGCCTGTCCCACTTACGCAACCTTTACAGGTGACTGCCGGCACCCGTGATAGGTTGCCGAAATTTTCAATATGTTGAAAATTCAGCAACGACCAGATAGACGCTACGACTCTTTGGAGACCTCTCACAACCATACAGGCGGGATGGTCATGAGACATCTCCTATTGTCGTGAGAGGTCACCCACGACATGTCGACAGGGGTCACCTGCATGGTGGCGGGATAGTGGGACAGGCCCTTTAGACTTTAGGGATACAGCATGGAACCAGGCCCTTTAGCCCACTGAGTCCGCAATGTCCAGTGATCACCACGTACACTAGCACTATCCTACATGCTAGGGACAATTTACAATTATTACTGAAGCCAATTTACATACAACACTTACACGTCTTTGGAGTGTGGGAGGAAACCGGAGAACCTGGAGAGAACCCACGCGGTCAAGGGAGGAACAGACAAACTCCGTACGGACAGCACAAGTTGTCAGGATCGAACCTGGGTCTCTGGCACTGTAAGGCAGCAACTCCACAGCTGTGCCACTGTGCTGCCTTTAAGTTATCTTAGTTACTGGTTTATTGGGTAATATTTATTGCCTAGCAATTCTAAATGAGGACCTCCCCGGTTATTAACATATTAACCAAGGAACAGTGTAAAGCTTTTGTTGTGTGCTAGCCAGTTAGCGGAAAGGCAATACATGATTACAATTGAGCCATCCACAGTGTACAGATACATGATAAAGGGAATAACATGAATAATGTTTAGTGCTAGAAAAAGCCAGTAAAGCCCGATCAAAAATAGCCTAAGGGTCTCCAATGAGGTAGAGGATAGCTCAAGACTGCTCTCTAGTTGTTGACAGGATGCTTATGCTACCTGATAACAGCTGGAAGAAATTGTCCCTGAATCTGGAGGTGTGCCTTTTGCCCGATGGAAGAGGTGAAAAGAGGCAGTGGCCAGGGCGTGACACATCCTTGCCGAGGCAACTTGATGTATAAATGCAGTCAATGGAAGGGAGGTTGGTTTGTGTGATGATCTGAGCTGCGTGCACAATTCTCTGGCAATTTCTGGTCTTGGATGGAGCTGTTCCCAAAGCATGATATGATGCATCCTGATAAAATGCTTTCTACAGCGCATCTGAAGAAGCTGGTGAGTTGTTGGGAACATGCTGAACTTCCTAAGCCTTCTAAGGAAGTAGTCGCTGTGCTTCGAATGTAATGGCAGCAACCATTCTTTGATAAATACTTCAATGGCTGCAAAGTGCTTTGGGATGTCTTGTAAGGCATTAAATATCTGGAAGTCTTTCTTTCCTCTCCACAGTGTGACGGGAGATTAGATGCAAATCGACAAATGGTCTTCTCTTTGTACACTGAAAGTGAATGTGTTTTCACTACCATGTCACTGATTGCAGCTCCCGAGATCAAAGGCAAGCTTCTTCCTGAGTAGATGAAAAGGACATCTTACTTGAATATCTTCACGTGTGTTTGCGGCCCCTAAAAGTCTCATTTAAAACCATAATAGAGCCATAGAAAGGAAATCCACCATTGTTCAAATTTCTATTGTAGATTGACACATAATGCTGGAGTAACTCAGCGGGACAGGCAGCGTCTGGAGAGAAGGAACGTGTGACATTTCAACTGAGTCAATTGTTCTTCAGACTGAGAGTCAGGGGAAAGAGATATAGATGGTGATAGAGAGAGATATACAACAAGGAAATGAAAGATATGCAAAAGAGTAATGATGATCAAGGTCCATTGTTAGCTATGGGTTATTGTAGGTTAACGGGTTGACAAGAGAGAATAGCCAGGCTGTTGAACTGACAAGAGCCTTTGATATCATTCACAGAGGATAACTGAACTCAATATTCATCATAGATTCATAGATTCAACTTGACCACACTGATCAACATTTCCCATCTATTTCAGTCTCACCTGCCTGCGTTTGGCCCATATCCTTCCAAACCTGTCCTATCCATGTACCTGTCTAATTGTTTCTTAAATATTGCGATAATCCCTGCCTCAACTACCTTCTTTGGCAGCTCGTTCCATACACGCACCACTTTGGCAGCTCGTTCCATACACGCACCACTTTGGCAGCTCGTTCCATACACGCACCACTTTTTTGGGGAAAAAGTTACCCCTCAGATTCCTATTAAATCTTTTCCATTTCACCTTAAACCTATGTCATCTAGTTCTTGATTCCCCTACTCTGGACAAGAGACTGTGCGTCTAATGGGCCTGTCCCACTTAGGTGATCTTTCAGGCGACTGTCAAGTCGTAGCAGGTGGCTGAAAAAACGGAGACTGGAATGGCGATTGTCAGAGTGGATCACACACACACACATCGCTTTCTTCACCTGCCTGTTATGCAGGTGGGGGACAGGGCAAGCGGGGGGGGGGGGGGGGGGGAGCGCTGTCTGGGTGAAATTCACATGGCGCAAAGCCAATGTGATACAGACACACACCACGATGAACAGGAAGGTTGGCGCTGTAATTAAGACGGTGAAAGCACAGCATACGGGAAGGGACACGTAAGTCCTTTAAAAGAGGGGGGAGAGGGGTGGGGGAGAAGGGGGTAGAAGGAGTGGAGACAACTTTTAAGAAGTCAGAGATACACGGCTGTGAAGCTCAGCGGACATTAACATTACCGGTCGGTTAACCTTGGTTCTGAAAACGACTGATTACGTTTTTTTTCCCAATGAGCCAATGGAATTCACCGGTCAGCACCAGCGACAACCTACGACAACCAATGACAAACTTCAACTTCCTGGCAACCCTCTACCACTGCACCTACATCACGAGAATTCTCGCTAATCTCCATGGCGTAAAAATTCTGGTCATCGCCAATTTTTCAACATGTTGAAAATTTTTTCAACATGTTGAAAAATGAGCGGCGACCAGAATGAAGCTACTACTACTAGTAACGAGAATGCGGGAACTACTCACCACCATGCAGGCGACACCAGTCATGATTTTCTGTATTTACTCATACAGGCACCCAGGCTTCATTCAACATTGCTGAAGGGAATGTTCATTAGTGAATGATGATATGCAATCTTATCATTTTTAGTCATTAGTTAATAATTTATCATCCATATAGACAGGCAAAGATAAGGTAGACAGTCAGAATTTATTTCTCAGGTTAGAAATGTCAAAGACTTGGAGGGTATAGGTTTAAGCTGAGGAGGTCAAAATTTAAAGGACATGTGCGGGGCAAGTTTTTTACCCAGAGAGGGGTGGGTGGCTGGAACGCTCTGCCAGGGGTGGTGGTGGAGGCAGATACGATACTGGTGCTTAAGAGGCTTTTAGACAGGCACATGGATATGCAGGGAATGGAGGGTTAAGGATCATGTGCAGCCAAAGGAGATCAGTTTATTTGGCATCGTGTTCAGCACAGACATTGTGGGCCGAAGGGCCTGATCCTGTGCTGAATTGTTCTGTATTCTATGCTCAATCCAGGACAAAACAGTTCACTTGCAGTCTGGATCACTGATCACCAAGGAAGTTAATCAGCCTTCTGAAATAAAAAAAGAACTGCAAATGCTGGTTTATGCCAAAGATAGACACAAAGCATTGGAGTAACTCAGTGGGTTAGGCAGCATCTCTGGAGAAAACGGATCGCTGATGTTTCGGGTCGGGACCCTTCTTCAGACTAAATCGGCCATCCCACTGACTCGGCCTGGAATTGATGTGGTTGATTCTGATCTGCACCCTCCCCTCCCCTCGTTCAGGGGAAAATAAGTATGGGCTGTCAATGCCAATATTGCCATGGAGGAAACCACAAAGTGCGGGAGTCATTCAGTGGGTCAGGCCGCATCGCTGGAGAACATGATATGTAATGTTATGGGTCGGGACTGAAGAAGGGTCACAGAACCACAAAAATTCCTCCTCATATTAGTGAATCATGATAAAGGCTGACTTTGTGCAGATCCCCACATCGAGTGAGTCAACTGGGGATACACACTGAAGTGAGCGAGACCACAGCCTGTCACAAATTGGAAGAGCATAGGACCATCTGTTGGCATTGGAGGCCATTGGTTTTAATGACCGCCACTGGGACTCCCTCCAACGTGAAGGGTAAGAGGCTTCCTGTGGAGCATAAATATTGGTTTGGACTAATTTCTATGTTTCTAATTAGGCCAAATGATTTGTTTCTGCATTGTCTGTGACACATATTAAAATGGAACTGATTGTTATTATTTTACCAATTATATTTGTCTCCATCTCTGGCCTCTGGCAAGCCTTGAATCTGAATAGAGTCAGCAGCCAAACAACCGAGGTTGCTGTGTTCCTTTCCCCGAGCCCCATCTTTTAAGTATAAAGGTAACGTAACCCTCTGGTGTTCTGGAAAATAAATGCTATTTTTGCATATCAGCCTCCCGTGGTTACTGGAGACAGAGAACAGGGATCGGAATAATGCCAGGCCTAATTATATAGCGGCAAATTACATTATTCAGAAACTTTAATTAAACAGTCTGTAATTGTTTCTTCCTCCCTTAAATGAACTGATGAATTAATTTATTTAATATAGCGTTCAAAAGCATATTTTACAGTTGTCATGAATAGATATGGCATGGTTTGCAACATGTTCCCAATTAGATAAATTAATTCACTCATTTCGGAGCAGAGTGTCACGATCATACAAAAGGAGTCCAGAAGTTGATATTCCTCAGAGATGGTAGCATGTTAACATGCTATTGATCAAGATCTACGCTGTTGTGAAACAATCACAATTATTTTTGCTTTTATTCTGAGCTCTTTTGTTACAGTAGGCATCAGAGTAGAAAATGCTATTGACAATCAGAGCTAAAAAGCAACAAATTTAAATTAAAAGTGCGTGACTTTAAATTAACAATGCATGAGTCTGCTTGGAATGCAGTGTGAACATCCAAAGGGGGGGGGGGGTGGGTGGTAGGGGGGACAGGAATAGGCATCAACAGGAGACAAATCTATCAGAGGCTTGTAAAAAAATTAACATTTTAATTCCACAGGCTGTTTAAATGAGCTCTGCTAAATTAATGGTCTTAATGAATCTGGAGGCAGGTGGTTATTTAGTGGTTCAACGTTTAGTCGGGTTGCTCTTGCCAGTAATTGACCCTGGCGTCTGAAAGAAGCCCAGACAACTAATTGCAGTCCATGAGTGAGGAGTGAAAGGAAAGAGGAAGCCAGAACTGCCTGCTGCAGCAACAGCAAGAAGGGATTGTTGGCTAAACACCCGATAATTCTCTCTGCTTACCAACCTATCAAAATAAACAAATACCCCCTAAATTTTTGAGGAAATGCCTGCTGTAACTCTTTTTGAGTTTAGTTCAGAGATGCAACACGGAAACAGACCAGCGATCCCCGCACACTAGCACTATCTTACATACCAGGGACAATTTACAATTTTACTGAAGCCAATTAACCTACAAAGCTGCACGTCTTTGGAGTGTGGGAGGAAGCCAGAGCATCCGGAGCAAACCCATGCAGGTCACGGGGAGAACGTACAAACTCTGTACAGACAGCACCTGTAGTCTCTGGCGCTGTAAGGCAGCAACTCTACCAATTCTACCACTGCGCCACTGTGGTTAGGTTCTGATAAGGCTCCTGGGTTCTGATAATTAGGTGTTGCAATCGGCTCTACATGGTCCCCAAAACAATGTTATCCATGGTTATCGACTTCCATTACCCTTCCTCAAGAGCTAATCAGGAAATTATTCAAATATAAAATAACTCGTAAAAATGTAGTGAGATATTTCATTGTCAACATACTGGGCGTTTTCTCACTTGATGCCTGTATGAGACACAAACGCTGTTCGAGCTAGAACATACTGGACTTTATCTTGCACTAAACGTTATCCCCTTTATCATGTGGATGGCTCACATAGTGGATGGCACAATTGTAATCATGTATTGCCTTTCCACTGGTGGGTTAGCACATAACAAAAGCTTTTCACTGTACCTCGATACATGTGACAATAAACTAAACTAACCTAAACTAAACTAAAATTAAACTAAGCTTCATCCCATTAATTGTAGCTTTTAACCACAGTGTTTTAATTTACTTTAGTTTATAGATGCAGCATGGAAACAGGCCCTTCAGCCCACCACGTCCACGCCAACCCAGATCACCCATACACTAGTTCTATCCTACACACATACACAACACTAGGGACAATTTACGGAAGCCAATTAGCCTATAAACCTGAACGTCTTTGTGGGAGGAAACCAGAGCACCCGGAGAAAATCCATGCGGTGACGGAGAGAGTAGGGATAAACTCCGTACAGACAGCATGCCTAGTCTGGTGTAACCCAGGTCTCTGGTGCAGTGAGGCCACAGCTCTACCACTGCACCACCCTTGCTGTGCCCCAGTGCAGGCCTTCATTAGCAATGCACTGGGAGTTTTATAGCCTTCCCATTTGATGTTTGTATGAAGTAGTTCCTGTTCGGAATAAAACGTCATCCCCATAATGGCAACTTTAACCGCACATTAAAGTTGTTCGATCAAATTCTTAGTCGTCATATTTTAGTCGTTGCACAGTCTACTGAGGCTGAGTCTCCTCCCCTTCCCATCTCTCCCTCAGCCCTCGGACTCCTCCTCCTCCTTTTTCCTTTCTTCTCCCCCCCCCACCCCCCCATCAATCTGAAGAAGTGTTTCGGCCCGAAACGTTGCCTATTTCCTTCGCTCCATAGATGCTGCTGCACCCGCTGAGTTTCTCCAGCATTTTTGTCTACCTGAGACACTAGTTGCCTGGACCCCATTCCTCACTTGGGCAATAGAATGAGAAAATCCAAATTTCCCTGTCTTGTTCTTTCTGAATCCACAGATCAGCTCTCTTCCCCCATCACGATGCTTAAGTATTTCACAACAGCAACAGCAGCGGTATAGTTGCTGCCCTCCAGCTCCAGAGACCCAGGTTCGATCTTGACCAGGGGTGCTGGCGGTATGGAGTTAGTACATTCTTCGTGTGACTAGCCTGTGGAATTCTCTGCCTCAGAGGGCGGTGGAGGCAGGTTCTCTGGATGCTTTCAAGAGAGAGCTAGATAGGGCTCTTACAAATAGCAGAGTCAGGGCATATGGAGAGAAGGCAGGAACGGGGTACTGATTGGGGATGATCAGCCATGATCACATTGAATGGCGGTGCTGGCTCAAAGGGCCGAATGGCCTACTCCTGCACCTATTGTCTATTGTCTATTGTCTATTTTCTATTGACTGTGTGGGCTTTCTCCAGGTGCTCCTATTTCCACCCACATTTCAAAGACGTGCAGTTTGTAGACTACTTGGCTTCTGTAAAATTGTCTCTAGTGTGCAGGATGGAACTGTCGTTGGTTGGCATGGGCTCGTTGAGCCGAAGGGAATGT
Organism: Amblyraja radiata; assembly: GCF_010909765.2. NCBI lineage: Eukaryota > Metazoa > Chordata > Chondrichthyes > Rajiformes > Rajidae > Amblyraja > Amblyraja radiata. Next base: position 34,493,978 of record NC_045970.1, on the reverse strand, counting down.
TTCCACGGTGTATCTCTAAAAAACAATAACAATTTATGAATCCAAAATGAGAATTTTAAAATCTTTGTGGGTTTCAAATCAGTTGTACAAAGGGCCTTTTTCTGACCTCATGTACTTAACAAAGACTTTGTCCTCAGGAGAAGAGTGCTAAAATCCAACCACGGGTGACAGATGACTTCTTAATCACATGAAGCAATAAGCAATGACAGGAACATTCCTGGTGGAGTCGGCCTAGTTTGATGCACAATTAAGAGACAAAAGGTTAAATCAATATGATAGACTAACATTTCCAAAGAACCAGTGGAAGCTGCACATAATTTATGTTTAACTATCTCTCCACATGTAGATGATTAATATTTCACACCATTTTACGAGTGTTAATGTTTTGTTCGATAAGCAGGCTCCTGAACTAGGCCTTGCCACAGTAAAGGCCAGTAAAGTGTTTCTGAAGCAATGCTAGAGCCCCGGTGAAGCTTTGAGTCCAGTTCTGTGTGCAAGGCCCTTGGAGATAGATGGAGAAAAGGTTTACTAGAAGTGATGCCTGCTTCAGGATGAAAGACATTGGGATTATGCTCTTTAAAGCAGTGGAGGTGAACAGAAAATTAACTAGAAGAGCTAAACATTTTAATGGGTTCAGATGGACTGGAGTAGCTTTCACTGGAAGAACAACCATTACTCAATGGACAGAACATGTAATAATAATAATAATAAATTTTATTTAATGGGCGCCTTTCAGACATCTCAAGGACACCTTACATAGTAATCGGAATAACATATAATCGGAATATAACAAGTAATAAAGACATCACAGAGACACAAATTAAAAACAGAATTCAATCTAAAAACAGAAAATCAAAAACACAGTGTGAAGAGGGAGCAGCGGCAGCCAAAGCGCGCCAGCGTCTACTCTCTCTTCACGGCAGCCATCTTGGACACAGACTTACAGGACTACAAATTAGACAAAAAAATCATCCCCCCACAATGGATACCACTGTGGGGGAAGGCACAATGTCCAGTCCCCACCCCATGTTCACCCCAAAGTCAGGCCTATTGAGGCCACCGCAATTGCCTCTACGGAGGAAGGAACTGCAGATGCTGGTTTATAACAAAGATAGAGACAAAATGCAGGAGTAACTCAGTGGGTCAGGCAGCATCTCTGGAGAAATAGATTTGGTGACATTTTGGGTCAGAGCCATTCTTCACACTGTGTCAAGATGCTTTTTTAAAAAAATGATATGAGTGAGAAGAAAATATTTAACACTGCAAGTTGTTCATAAGTTCAAGGAGCATAATTAGGCCATTCAGCCCATCAAGCCTACTCCGCCATTCAATCAAGGCTAATCTATCTTGCCCCCTCAGCCCCATTCTCCTGCCTTCTCTCCATAACCCCTGACACCCAAACTCTTCAGGAATCTAACAATCTTAAAAATACCCATTGACTTGGCCTCCACAGTCTTCTGTAGCAATGAATTTCACAGATTCATCACCCTCTAACTAAAGAAATGCCTCCTCATCCCCTTCCTAAAGTTACATCCTTTTATTCTGAGGCTGTGTCCTCTGGTCCTAGACTCTCCCACTAGCGGAAACTAGTTGCCATGTTAAAAACAATCCACTGCCTGTAGGAGAAGTAGGTTGAACAAATACATTTGGGTTAAATAAAATAAGCAAATAAATGCTCACTGAATGAACAATTGTAGAATTAGAGGGGAAAGAAGCTTGGTGGGCTGATGGGCTTGTACTTCTGAGCTGTTCAATTCGAACACTAACTCGATCTGGAAATGAGCAAACTTCCAGTTTCCATCTTTTTGTCTCATCCCTGTTTGTAATAAACATTTCCTCTTGGAATACAAAGAGAGGGAAATGTTCTTTTTTGTAATCAAGGTATTATGCAAATATACCCAATTAAGAATTCCATTAAATCTGCTGCATGATGAAGGTTGTTTTAATTCTAATTAGCACTGATCATTTAGTCTGATGATTTCACACAATCAAGTTAATTGGACACTGAAAAAAAGGATGAGGCTTGATTGCAATCTCCATTAGGACAGAAACCAATAACCAGTCAATGATTTAATCCGTGGCTAAGTCAGTATGGAAGTGATGGAATAGTTTATTGTCACGTGTACCGAGGTACATTGAAAAGCTTTTGTTGCGTGCTAACCAGTCAGCAGAAAGACGATACATGATGACAATCAAGCCATCCACAGTGTACAGATAGATACATGATGAAGGGAATAATGTGAATAATGTTTAGTGCAAGGTAATGCCAGTCAAGTTCGATGAAAGATAGTCGGAGGGTCTTCAATGAGGTAGATAGTAGTTCAGGACTGCCCTCTAGTTGTTGGTAGGATGGTTCAGTTGTCAGCTAACAGCTGGGAAGAAACTGCCCCTGAATCTGGAGGTGTGCGTTTTCACACTTCTATACCTTTTCCCAGATGGGAGAGGGGAGAAGAGGGAGTGTCCAGGGTACGACTCATCCTTGATTACGCTGCTGGCCTTGTTGAAGCATCAAAAGGTGTAAATGGAGTCAATGGAAGGGAAATTGGTTTGTGTGATGGTCTGGGCTACGTCCATAATTCTCAGCTAATTTATTGCGGTCTTGAATGGAGCTGTTCCCAAACCGTGCTGTGATGGCTTTGTGTGGCACCTGAATTGCCATTAACAGTGCAGAACCAAAGACCATCAGAAACAGACCACACCTGGAGTATTGCGTACAGTTTTGGTCTCCAAATCTGAGGAAGGACATTATTGCCATAGAGGGGGTGCAGAGAAGGTTCACCAGACTGATTCCTGGGATGTCAGGACTTTCATATGAAGAAAGACTGGATAGACTCGGCTTATACTCGCTAGAATTTAGGAGATTGAGGGGGGATCTTATAGAAACTTACAAAATTCTTAAGGGGTTGTACAGGCTAGATGCAGGAAGATTGTTCCCGATGTTGGGGAAGTCCAGGACAAGGGGTCACAGCTTAAGGATAAGGGGGAAATCCTTTAAGACCGAGATGAGAAAAACATTTTTCACACAGAGAGTGGTGAATCTCTGGAACTCTCTGCCACAGAGGGTAGTTGAGGCCAGTTCATTGGCTATGTTTAAGAGGGAGTTAGATGTGGCCCTTGTGGCTAAAGGGATCAGGGGGTATGGAGAGAAGGCAGGTACGGGATACTGAGTTGGATGATCAGCCATGATCATATGGAGGCAGGTTCGGTTTTATCATTTAAAAATAAATTGGATAGTTATATGGACGGGAAAGGAATGGAGGGTTATGGTCTGAGTGCAGGTATATGGGACTATACTCCTGCACCTATTTTCTATGTATCTATGTAAACAGGAGCAGGAATAGGCCAAATTGCCCTGGAACCTGCTCTGGGTATTCAAGAAGACCTTGGCTGATACAGTTTGAACTGAGCATCAATTGAGTCAAATATCTATCGATCTATACTTCGAATAGAGGCAATGACTCCACCTCCACAGCTCTCTTGTGTAGAGAATTCCAAAGTGTGGGTGGCGCAGCGGTAGAGTTGCTGCCTCACAGCACCAGAGACCCGGGTTCGATTCTGACTGTGGGTGCTCTCTGTCAAGATTGAACCTCGATCGACTTGGTTCGAACAGGATCAAATCCAGGTCAACGGCACCCGCGGTCAGGATTGAACCCGAGTCTCTGGCGCCGTAAGGCAGCAACTATGCCGCTGTGCCACTGTGCTACCGCTGTTGTGGTATACAAGAAGGCGACTCATCACCATTTTCCCAAATGCAAGGGGTTATGGGAAGAAGACAGGAGAATGGGGTTGAGACGGAAAGATAGATCAGCTAGTAGATGGCAGATGGGCCGGATGGCCTAATTCTGTTCCTATAACTTATGAACATATCAGCAGCAATAAATTCTGACCCATGGCCAGATCCTAAAAACAAATATTTTAAAAAATACGGGAAAATGATTCAGTGCAAAATGTACTGCAGCATATCAATCAAAGGACAATTGTCCTATCTCTGTATTGTGTAAAATATCACATTCAAATGCTATCATACTTTAGAATGTCAGGCAGATAGAAGGTACTGGGTAGTGGAAATTACTGATTGAACCTCAATAACTTTGTTCCCGGTGGAACAAAGTGGTGGATTTTCAGAATAAGCGGCTGAGAATAATTGAGGTTGAATAGACTCTTTATGGCTCGGGAAGCTTTTTGGTGATATTATGCCTTTTTATATTCAAATATAATTCAGCATGGGGCAATAGGTTTCTCATTATAGCCAGAGGACACATTTGCTGAAACAAAAAGCATGTAACCTCTGACGGGAAGGAATGAAGAGCAGGTTTGCATAAGTGAAGAGGCTGAAAGAATGGACTAGTGAAATTAATAAATGCCAGTGCAGTTCATTATCTGAACCATTCAAATTTATGTACATTGTCGACGGCTAAATTAAATGTCCATTCTTATTTATTGCTTTAATCTAGCGTTCTGTTAATTAGTAATTGAACTTTGAGATCCATCTTCAAATGTGTCAAGCATGTAGAACTGAAATGTGGACGCCTTTAGCACCACTCGACCCAAATAGAAAATGGGACTCTTTATAAGAGTGATGTTTGCTGTCCATTATTTTAAAATTATTTTGTAAAAATTATCTTAGCCAAAAGTGGTCTTTGTCTCTTAACGGAATGCCGTACTTGATGGCAGACTTAGTTTTGTTTGGCAGAGTTTGTTTCCAAGAGAAAATATCTTTTATTGTCATATGTTCCAAAATGAACAATGAAATTCTTACTTGCAGCAGTGCAACAGAATATGTGAACATAGTGCTCTGTATACAATATAATAAACAAAAAACACAGTTAAGTTGAGGCAGGTACTATCGCAAAGTTTAAGAGACATTTAGACAGGTACATGGATAGAATCATAGAATCATAGAAAGTAGGTGCGAGAGTAGACCACCAGGTCCGTCGAGCCCGCACCGCCATTCACTCATGGCTGAACACTAAACAGACACACTTACCCACAAACAGTAGACACAAGACACAGAACACAAGACACTACCCTCCCCTTTATACCGCTATCACCCCTCTCCACCCCAAGAACCGCGTGATCTCCTGGGGGAGGCAAAAAACCGGATAAAAACCCAGGTCCAATTCGGGAAAAAAATCCGGGAAATTCCTCTCCGACCCCAATCCAGGCGATCGACACTTGTCCAGGAGATCACTCAGGTCTTACTATACTAACCATACCTAGGTCCATATCCCTGCCCTCTCCCCGTAGCCCCTTATCCCCTTGGCAGCTAAAAAACCATCTATTTTTGACTTAAATATATTTAACATTTCTGCTTCCACTGCTCCCTGGGGCAGTGAATTCCACAAACTAACCACCCTCTGGGTGAAGAAGTTCTTCCTCATCTCAGTTTTAAAAGAGCCCCCCCTCACTCTGCAACTATGTCCCCTAGTTCTAGCCTCCCCGATCATTGGGAACATCCTCGGTGCATCCACCCGATCAAGGCCCCTCACGATCTTATACGTTTCAATGAGATCGCCTCTCATTCTTCTAAACTCCAAAGAGTAGAGTCCCAGCTTACTTAACCTTTCCTCATATGTCAATCCCCTCATTGCAGGAATTAATCTTGTAAACCTTCGCTGCACTGCCTCCAGGGCTAGTACATCCTTTCTTAAGTATGGACCCCAGAACTGTACACAGTATTCCAAATGTTGTCTCACTAATACCGTGTACAGCTGCAGCAAGACCTCCGTGTTTTTATACTCAATCCCCCTAGCAATAAAGGCCAAAACTCCATTGGCCTTCCTGATTGCTTGCTGCACCTGCATACTGACTTTTAGTGATTCATGTACTAATACCCCTAGATCCCTTTGCGTTGCATTACAACGCAGCTCCTCCTCATTTAGAAAATAACTTGCCCTATCATTTTTTTCCCCAAAGTGAATGACTTCACATTTATTAGTACAGGTGCACAACCTTTTATCCGAAAGCCTTGGGACCAGACACATTTCGGATATCGGACATTTTCGGGTTTCGGAATGGAAGATTTTTAGCGTAGATTAGGTAGGTAGCGCTGGCGGCTTGGAAAGTCTGGAGCGGCTGCCTCCTCCCCGGAGACCGGGGAATCAATGTAAATCATTGCTTAAATGTTAGTCAGTAAGTTTGGAGGGATTTTATGTGGTGGGGGTGAAGGGGGGAACTTTAATTCTTAGTCCCCTACCTGGTCAGAGAGGCGGGGAGCGGGCAATGCCTTTCCGGGTCGCCGTGCAGTACTGTGCCGCGGCTCCCACATCACAGAGCTGGGGCTGTGGCCGGCTGCGCTGGATTTGGATTTGTAGCGCCGCGCAGCCAGGGGTAGAGTTCGCCGTGGTCGGAGCTACAACCGGCGCCGCCCGTGGCTGGACCACCGCAGCCCGGACCGCTGTGGGCCGCGGCTCCCAACATCGTGGAGCTGGGGCTGCGGTGGTCCGGCCACGGGCGGCGCCGGTTGTAACTCCGACCACGGCGAACTCTACCCCTGGCTGCGCGGCGCTACAAATCCAAATCCAGCGCAGCCGGCCACAGCCCCAGCTCCACGATGTTGTAAGCCGCGGCACAGCGGTCCGGAGCTTACTGCACGGCGACCCGGTAAGGCATTGCCCGCTCCCCGCTTCTCCGACCAGGTAGGGGACTAAGAATTAAAGTTCCCCCCAAAAGCCCACCAAACTAACTGACTAACATTTAAGCAATGATTTACAATGATTCCTACCCTCCCGCGCAATATACACTCACCCAATATACTCTCACCTTCTCTTTTATGAATGGGGATTTAGTTCCCCTTTGTTGGAGGACCGACCGGAGGTTCCGCTGTCACCTCTGCGGGCCGCCCTCGGTGAACGTTTTCAAGGACCTTTCTTCAAGGACCGAAAAAATGTCCGCTATTCGGAGGTTTTCGTTATTTGGATCTTCGGATAAAAGGTTGTGCACCTGTATTAAATTTCATCTGCCAAGTTGTTGCCCACTCACCTAGCTTATCTATATCCTTTTGCAGACTCTTCCTATCCTCCTCATCCCCTACTTTCCCTCCCATTTTCGTATCGTCCGCAAATTTTGATATATTACACTTGGTTCCCTCCTCCAAATCATTTATATAAATTGTGAACAACTGGGGTCCCAGCACCGACCCTTGCGGAACCCCGCTAGTTACCGGTTGCCATCCCGAGTATGAACCATTTATCCCCACTCTCTGCTTCCTATTTGTTAGCCAATCCTCTACCCATGCTAATATATTACCCCCAATCCCATAATTTTTTATTTTTAGCAATAGTCTCTTATGTGGCACCTTGTCAAAAGCCTTTTGGAAGTCCAAGTATACCACATCCACCGGTTCCCCTTTATCCACCCGGGTTGTTACTTCCTCAAAGAATTCGAGCAGATTCGTTAAACACGATTTCCCCTTCACAAAACCATGGATAGGACATGCTTGGAGGGATCGTAGGATCGTAGGCCCTCCTCGGTCGTGACTGGCCATGGATGATGCATCCTAGTTGTTGGCTGCTTGCTCCAAACCTCGGCTAGAGCAGCGTCGCTTACGATGATGTGCAGTCAGATGCAAGCCTGGGTGATGTCATATGGAGGACAGGCTATTGCCCATGCAGCACGCCCCCCCCACTCCACATCACTGATCGATCCAAAGGAACAGCAGGGCCGTTACAGTTTAGCACCAGTGGCATCGCCGGAGCTGCCAGAGCGAGGTTGTAGACAACGACGAATTGCCTTAGGGGCTCCGACTCCAGATTTTCTTGCGGTTTACTCAAGGAGCCTTTTCCATGACTGGATGTGGCCACAAAGCAGTGGAGGTTTTAAATCAGTTTTCCCTCTCCTAGATGGACTGCCTTCCCAGGCTGACGAGCACCATCTACCCGAGACTCGTGGGGGCGGGAGCGTCTACCTTCCCGTGCAGGTCTATAGCACCTGCCCACTGCCCATAAATGCTTGGAGGGATATGGGCCAAAACTGGGAAGAAACTGTTCCTGAATCTTTGTGTTTTCACACTTCTGTAAGAGGGGAGAAGAGGGAGTGATGGGGTGAGACTGTTATGGACCCGATTAAGTAGCAGGGCCATTGTTATTGCTTGCAGATCAAAGAGAAAGGCATAGTAAATGAACCACATATCCTGGCTGCAAACATCTTGTGTAATGCCTCCCTTTATATAACAAAGGCCTCAGCAGGTTGTTGGCTCCATAATCTCCAGCCAGGCAAACATCCTCCATATTTTAATGTTTTGATATAAATGAATGGCCAAAATGTCAGCCAGCATCATCAGAGACCTACACCACCCTGGCCACACTCATTTTACTCCTGCCATTGGGAAGAAGAGGGCGTTAACGTTCAGATTCAGGAACAGCTTCTTCTCTACAGCCATACGCTAAGCGCTACAGATCTAAATAAGCTCTGACCTACATAGACTTGGGGGCATTGGGTTTGACTTTTTGCACTATTTTAATGTGTGTGTTTTGTGTATGTGTATATGTGAGCATATATATATACAGCACGGAAACCAGTCCTTCAGCCCACCAAGTCCGCACCAACTTCAATTGAGGATAGTGTTAGTGTGCAGGGATCGCTGATCGGTGCGGACTTGATGGGCTGAAGGACCGGTTTCCCTGTGTTGTATACATATATACTCACATATACAGAATGGTTTCTAACCTGGGATGTGGCTGATGCACAGACAGAACGATGTTGTATTTAATTTGGTCAACAAGTATAACCAGTTGTGCAATGAGGCCAAAGATAAGTTCCCCAGGTGGAAATTTGTACCTGAACACCACTTGCTTAAGAGCTTAAGTATAATGAAAGCAGAGGGAAATATTTCTTCCCAGCTACTGATGTTGACAAAATAGGCCATCTCTCCCTTACACTCTCAGTCCTGATGCAGGGTCTCGACCTGAAACATCGACTAACCCTTTGTCGCCACAGATGCCACCTGACCCGCTGGGTTCTTCCAGCGTTTCTTTTGCTCCAGATCACAGCATGTGCAGTCCCCTGTGTCTCTACTCTACTCTTCAGAAGCACCGCATTGGCTGTCAAATGTATTATCATCCCAAAAGGAGGTACTTAAAAGCAAGGCTGTCTACCTCTGTGCATTGAGACATTTAATAATGTCGACAATGTCTTTCTTTAGTTGATAGTTACTTCAGCAGGAGATTCCTGAACGAGCAGTGAAGGCGCAAAACTAAAAACCTCGAGGCAGAAAAAAACTTATTGAGAATTCTTTATCAAGGAAACATAGCACATTGTTACAGGATTTCAATTGTAATTAAACTTATTCTGTTTTACCTTTAATGATTCTATTGTGATGGTTTCCGAAAGAATGCATCTAAATATTCAATGGACCAGCACGCAGAGAATCGCCTGGCTTAGTCATAGAGTCAGACAGTGTGGAAAGAGGACCTTTGGCCCAACTTGCCTACACCCATCAACATGTCCCATCTACACTAGTTCCACCCATCTGCGCTTGGCCCATATCCCTCTAAACCTGTCCTATCAATGTACCTGTCTTAAATGTTTCATATACGTTTCAATACTACCTGCCTTGACTACCTCTAGTAAGGAAGCTAGAATAAGTGGGACCCGTTGGATCCCTGTCACACAGGAAGCTTGGTCCCCCAACACAATATTCCACCACTCACCCATAGCCCCTAATTGCACAGGCGCAGCTAATTTCCCCTCATCCCTAGCACTCTCTCCCTCTCCTCTTCACCCTCCCTCTTCTTTCCCCTCTCCTCTTCCCCTCCCCTAATCCCTCCCTCACCTCTCTCTCCCTCTCCTTTCCCCTACCCTCAGTCACTCCCTCCCTCCCAAGGTTTTTAAACCTTGCTAACTTTTACAATATACTACCAATTGGAACGAAAGTTGTTGCACCCACAGCACAGGAGAACGGGAGTGAGCTGACGAAAAATCATAGCACTATTACGTACCGTTTTTGCGCAAATAGAAAAACCGCGCAAACCGGAAGAGTGCAAGACCAGAGTATTAGAGATAGATAGATAGATAGATAGATAGATAGATAGATAGGTAGGTAGGTAGGTAGGTAGATAGATAGATAGATAGATAGATAGATAGATAGATAGATAGATAGATAGACAGATAGACAGATAGATAGATAGACAGACAGACAGACAGACAGACAGACAGACAGACAGACAGACAGACAGACAGACAGATAGATAGATAGATAGACCAGACGGAGCTAAGTGAGACTAGCATAAATGTGGCAACTTGGGCAAGTTGGGCCGAGCGGCTTGTTTTGCTGCTTGTTTGTTGTGCTGCTTAAAATCTATCTCTCTATACTTTCTCCATAAAATTTGCAAATATATAACATTCATATTTTGCCATTCACAGTTCAACAGCCTTTCATTTGGCCACAATGTTCATCATTTACTGCAGTGGCGTGAGTTTCTGGTTTGAAGATTAGGTTCAAATAATTTCCTAGTAGCATGGCAAGCCAACCTCCATCCATCCCATATTCCTACATTCCAACCTTCATTAGCATTTAAATTCCAGAAAGGAAATCTTTTGAAATAATCAGCTACAGCAAATTCCAACCAAACTCCAAACCAATCAGCCAATTTTAAAAGTGATTTAAAAAAAAAATGTTTTACTGCTCTGTTCATTGCAATATTTATGCTATTTAGCTATGGAGATTAACTTTACCCCTGAAGCACAATTATTGCAATACTAAAGGAGATAATTCAAATTATTAAAAATAATAATATTATTTTAAAATATTCTCGTTCACTTTCCTTATCATATTTTATTTTTTAATAGATTTGGTCAAATAATGTCATTACATTACAAATTTTAATTATCTCAATTTTAAATTAAATTTGGATCCATGTAACAATTTTCAACCCTCTTTTTAAGAATGCATTGTTTAGAGATATAGCGTGGAAACACGCCTAGTGGCCCACCGTGTCCACGCAGACCATTGATTATCCATAGACTAGTTCTATATGATTCCATTTTTGCAATAGGGGTAATTTACAGAAGCCAATTAACCTACAAATCGGCACGTCTTTTGGATGTGGGTGGAAGCCGGAGCACTCGGAGAAAACCCATGCTGTCACCGGGAGAACGTACAAACTCTGCACCGACGACACCCGAGGTCAGATTCGAACCGGGGTCCCTGGCGCTGTGAGGCAGCAACTCTACCAGCTGCACCACTGTGCTACCCAGTTGTGCTAGCAGTCACAAAGACAAGACACAGTCTCTGATAGGTGAAAACTTGCTTCCAAAGGCTGTGGTCTTACCAGCTGGTCTAGAGTCTATGACTGGAAGTTCAATGCACATTATTCAGTGAGTCGGTCATTTGGTAAGGCCATTCTTTGGCCTTGTATTTTACTTTTACTTCTGATGCCTACAAACCTGTGCTGCCCCATCAATGATTTAAAAGGCTGTTGAGTATAAAATGGCACCACTCTGATCGGACAAGTCTCACATTGGTTGGAGGTCTATTTGAGTTGCCTCCCATTATCGAGGAGTCAGACTGGAGAAATCTTTTTCTTGCGTATGGCGTGCACAGCCTAAAGTTCTCGGTCAACTTGTTCTATTTGATCTTGTTTGTGCACGTCGAGTTGATTCCATTAGTTGAAAAAGGGTGGACCACGTGAAGGTTGCAATCTCACACCCCACTGGAGAAGTGAAACCATGCTATGCCAACACAGAGAAAGACTTTCTTCCCCCAGTCTGGGGTTGTTTCATTTCCTCAGTCTGATCTCAGTTATAAGGACAGATGAGGCTGGTGCAGGAAAATCTAGGAGTACAAGGAATAGTCATGAATGATGCACAGATGAGGCAAAAAGACCCTTGAAATTGGTGGAGGTGGGGTTGGGAATAGATGAGATTGGTGCTGGGAACGGGATAATGTGGGGCTGGGAATAGACAGGAGCTGTGCCGGGAGTAGGTGGGAGTGGTGGCATGAATGGGCAGGTACAGGCGGGGACAGGGTTGGGAACAGGCTGGCCACAGCACATAGTGTTGTACTTCCGGTGGCGCTGGTGCCAGCAGCCTCCACCTACAGCCCGGTATCTTTTTGTTTTTTTGTTTATTTAGTTATGTAAAAGTGTGTTTTTTTGTGTTTTTTTTGTGTTTTGATGTGGGGGAAGAGGGCACGGTGCGGGGGATACCGTCCTTCAGTCGCTTCCTGGTGAAGACGCGACTATTATTCGAGTCGCGTCCTCGCCCCCCCCCCCCCCAGCGGCCTACCTAGTGGATTGGCGTGGACTTTCCTGCCAGGATCGACCAGAGCTCCAGCAGCGGCGGGACAGCGCTGTAACATCGCGGGGCTGGCGATGCCTTACCGGGGATCGTCGTCTGGAGCCCGGAGTGCTGGACCTGTGGCACCGACATCATGGAGCTGCGGTTTGCGGGCTCCCAACGCGGGCGGCGCAGATCAACAACGCGGGGTCCTGCGACTCTGCCCGGCTCGGCCTGCGGACTCGGGAGCTGCGGACTCGGGAGCTGCGGACTCGGGAGCTGCGGACTCGGGAGCTGCGGACTCGGGAGCTGCGGACTCGGGAGCTGCGGACTCGGGAGCTGCGGACTCGGGAGCTGCGGACTCGGGAGCTGCGGACTCGGGAGCTGCGGACTCGGGAGCTGCGGACTCGGGAGCTGCGGACTCGGGAGCTGCGGACTCGGGAGCTGCGGACTCGGGAGCTGCGGACTCCGGCTGCGGGAGGCGGCTGATCGGGAGGTCTGGGCCGCTGAGGAGGAGGATGTTCACCGTCGGGGTTCGGCGTCGGCGTTCCACCAGCCCGGCGTGAGGGCCTGAACATCGGGCCACCCGGGGCGGCGACTGCGGGTGCTAGGAAGGCCTCGACCATGAGTGAACATCTGGGAAGAACGGAGGGGAGGCTGGCTGGACTATGGTGCCTTCCTCACCTTGGTGCCACTGTGTTATGTTGTGTCGTGGACTTTCAGTGTTTGTGGGGTTTTTTTAATTCTATTTTATTTTTAATATGTTTTATTATTTATTATTATTTATTTATTTTTATTTTTATGATACTGCCTGTAAGGGAAATTCATTTCGTTGTCTCTAACTGAGACTATGACAATAAATTTGAATACAATACAATACAATACAATACATAGAGGGCGCCGCCGAGCCAGGCCCTGCTCATCCCCCAAGGATCAGAGAACCAGAGAGGAGGACGGAAGGAGCTGGCGATAGCAGATGCAAGAGCAAATGTCAGTGAGAGGGTTCTTAAATTCCACGCCCTCAAGGCCAGCTGGGGGAGGCGCCCCCGGGGCACAAAGGCTGTAGCTGGCGGGCGAGGAGAGGGACGACGGTTTGCGGGACAATCCGGACAGAGGCGATGACTGGAGGCCCTGCAGCAGCACTGGAGGCAGCCTGGAGCGGTGCCCAATCCAACAGACAGACCGCATAGACAGGACAGGACTTTGAAAATGGGGCCAAAACCTGGCGACTCTTGCATGCGGTCTCAGTGGTCTATTTCTATACATTGTGTACTAATCGGAGATTGTGCTCAGGTATGACAATACTTTACCAAACTGAATACAATAGAAAGGATTTCACTGTATGTCTGTACATGTGATAATAAAAAGCCATTGAGCCCTTGAGGGTTGATGGAAACTGACGGAAGTGGTGTCACCAAACCGACAGATGCAATGCTGGGAGTCAGTGGGATCCATGCCGGAAACAAGCAGGAACAATGTTGTGAACAGGTGGCAGGAAGAGTCGGAATGATGCTGGGAACTGGTGGGAATGGTGCCTGTCATAGATGGGAACTGGTGCTTGGAAGAAAAGACAGGAGCACAGCTGAGAACAGTTGGGGGGAAGGAAATGATTGAGGCACCAATTATACCATCAGGAATAGACCACACAAACTAAAAAGGTCCGTACAAGAGTCACGTTCCCCCGTCGCCCAACACTTCTGCCCCTGTGAAACGAAGCACTGCGCTGAAAATTGACCCGGAGCAGGTGGGCCTGTGATTTTTGGCTCCGTTGAATCCACGGCGCAGCTGTCACTGGCTATCTATTTGCTAATTATGGATTAAAATCTGAAAATGCTGGAATTGCTCAGCATACATAGAAAAATAAATAGAGTTAACAGGAGGCCAGCATTGTGTTTACTTGGAGCCAAGTGATTCATGTAATGTCTTCAAAATGCTCTCTTGTTAGACATCAAGCTGGAGCTGAAGTTTCCTTCATTTATGCGACCTTCTGCTTTTCCCTCAGGAAGTAATAAAATTTCAACCGCCGAGAGTCCAAACATTCCTTACGATTCATTTAATAACATTCGGGCATAACTGGCAAGGGCACCATTCCGTCCCCATTCCTAATCCTCTTTGGAAAATTGGTGGTGAGCTGTCTTAGAACGTAGACCATAGAACAGTGCAACACAGAGAGTTGTGAATGCGGTCCAGACCATCACAAAAAACAACCTCCCTTCCATTGACTCCATTTACACCTCACGCTGCCTCATGAAGGCCACCATCATAATCAAGGATCAGTCAATAGACAATCGACAATAGGTGCAGGAGTAGGCCATTTGGCCCTTCGAGCCAGCACTGCCATTCAATGTGATCATGGCTGATCATCCCTAATCAGCATCTCGTTCCTGCCTTCTCCCCATATCCCCTGACTATGCTATCTTTAAGAACCCTATCTAGCTCTCTCTTGAAAGTATCCAGAGAACCGGCCTCCACTGCCCTCCGAGGCAGAGAATTTCACAGACTCACAACTCTCTGTGTGAAGAAGTGTTTCCTCGTCTACGTTCTAAATGGCTTACCCCTTATTCTTAAACTGTGGCTCCTGGTTCTGGACTCCCCCAACATCGGGAATATGTTTCCTGCTTCTTGCGTGTCCAATCCCTTAATAATCTTATATGTTTCAATAAGACACCCTCTCATCCTTCTAAACTCCAGTCCAAGGCATTCGGTCAGATGATATAATCTCATCATGATTGAGAGGTGGGAGACAGGTTTGGCAAAATGAGTCCTTGGAATTAGGATAGCACGGTGTGAAGATTGCTTTATTATCAGCATTTCATTGAACTATGTCCATTTGCTAATTATGGATTAAAATCTGAAAATGCTGGAATTGTTCAGCATAAATAGAAAAAGAAATAGAGTTAACAGGTGAACTGAATTAAAGGACACAACATGGAAATAGGCCCTTTGGCCCATTGATTGCACACCAACCATCGATCATCTGTTCACACTAGCTCTACCTCACCCCACTTTCGCACCTACTCCCTATACAGTAGGGGCAATTTACAGAAGCCAATGAACTGACAAATCCATGCCATCTGTGGGAGGAAACTGGAGTACCCAGAGAAAACCCACACAGTCACAGGGAAAATGTACAAACTCCACACAGTTAGCACCCGTTGTCAGGATCGAACCCGGGGTCTCTGGCGCTGTGATGCAGTTCCTCTTCCAACTGCACCACGGTTTTCTCTGGGCGCTCGAGTTTCCTCCCACATCCCGAAGACATGTGTGTTTGTAGGTTAATTTTTGGCTTCTGTAAACTGTCCCTAGTGTGCAGAGAGTTGATGCGAAAGTGGGATAATGTAGAACTAGTGTGAACGGGAACAATGGGAACACCCAAATGAGGCATCTCGTTAGAAACAAGAAACTGCAGATGCTGTTTTTTTTAGAAGGATACAAAGTTCTGGAGTAACTCAGCGGGTCAGGAGAACACGGATAGGTGACGGATCCCAAAGGCCCATTGTCGACGCTGGAATAGAGAGAAAACAGCTCTCTGGGCAGCACAGTGGCGGAGCGGTAGAGTTGCTGCCTTACAGCGCCAGAGTCCTGGGTTCAACCCTGACTATCGGTGCTGTCTGTATGGAGTTTGTACGTTACCCCTGTGACCACATGGGTTTGCTCTGGGGGCTCCGTTTTCTTCCCACAAACCAAGGACGTGCAGGTTTGTAGATCAATCGGCTCCAGTAAATTGTCCCTAGTGTGTAGGATAGAACTAGTGTACGGGTGATTGTGGTCGGTGTGGAGTTGGTGGGCCGAGGGGCCTGTTCCCATGGCGTACCTTTAAACTAAACTCAACTAGACTAAACTCCGATTTATATCAGGTTTCTCGTGTTCGCTGTTTTCTCAATCATTGATGTTTACCGATCATAAGAGTTGGATTGTTTTCACAACATTTTCTCAAAATGCTGTTCAGTGCCATTTGCGTGCTTGAGTGCACATCACAGTGCCCCAATGTAGCAGGCTGCAGTCTATCTTTGGTATGTCAGCAACTTGTACCATTCACAGTGCTGCAACATTTAAAAATAAATTAAATTACAATCTCAATTTCAATTACTAGCTTGCTGGAAACTGCAACACATTGCACATTGATATGCAATTACAGCAATTCAGGATCAGAGGGCATCATGCTCACAATCCTTGCGGGGACGCTGCTGAAGAATTGCACAAGTTTAAATGTCACTTCTTCTGCAACCATTACATTCAAAGCACAACATCAGTAAATCAGAGTAAAACAATGATACTGCATGTCCAGGGATACTGAACAAGAACCTGATGAAGGACACCCAGAATCTTTCTCATCTCTTGTTGGCCACTTTGATGCCATGGTTACTGTTGTTTACAACAGGGCGGCACAGTGGCGCAGCGGTAGAGTTGCTGACTTTTAGCTGCCAGGGACCCGGGATTAGTTTAGTATAATTTATTGTCACATGTACTGGGGTGCAGTGGAAAGCTTTTGTTGCATGCAAATCAGTCAGCGGACAGACAATACATGATTATAATCCAGCCATCCACATTGTATAGATACATGATAAAGGGAATAATATGAATAATCTTGAGTGCAACATACTGGTATGGGTGCTGTCCGGGCATCGGAAATGTCGTGAGTTTGTACCTTCTCCCTGTGACTGCGTGGGTGTTCTCCGGGTGCTCCGGTTTCCTCCCACACTCCAAAGACATGCAGATTTGTAGGTTAATTGGCTTTGTTAATTGTAACTTGTCCCTAATGTGTAGGATAGTGCTAGTAAACAGGATGATCGCTGGTCGGCGTGGACTCGGTGGGCTGAAGGGTCGAACTGCCTTTCTCGAAATCTTGAAAGTCTTTCTTACCTCAAGTAAAGTGAATTCAGGATAAAATTTGATTAATGTCTTTGTAAATGGCTTCATATTATGGATGGTGAATGACCAGTGATTCTATCCAGATCCACTTGACATTGAGGTCCACTAGTGTTATAGGACGTGGCAACAAACATCAGATGAAGAGGTAACTCCTTTCCATTGTTGCATCCAGTGCAAACCTAAATCACAAATGCCTTGCAGTGAAAGGAACCCAACAAATGCTTTGAATCAAATTTGCATCTCAATAAATCAGCAAGTGTAAATGGGAGAACAAAACTATTATCTTCATGGTAGATGGCAGATCTCAGCAGAGCTAAAATCCACACTGTAATTTTGGGTGCTGTAAAGTGCATCCGATATAATGTGTTCAGAAACTGGGGAAGAGATTGCTGCACGCTGATCATGGTACAGGATCAGTTAGCAACAAATAAAGTGCGGCACAGTGGCGCAGTGGTAGAGTTGTTACCTCACAGCGCCAGAAACCTGCGTTCAATCCTGACCATGGGTGCTGTCTGCACGAAGTTTGTACGTTCTCCCTGTGACCGCGTGCGTTTTCTCTGGGTGCTCTGGTTTCCTCCCACATTTCAAAGCTGTGCAGGTTTGTAGGTTAATTGGCTTCTGTAAATTGTCCCTAGAATGTAGGATAGAACTAGTGTATGGGAATCGTTGGTTGGCGCTGACTTGGTGGGCTGAATGGCCTGTTTCCACACCACATTTCTAAAACTTAAAGCAAACTAAATCAAAACATTAATTATATCCCCTATTGCATCCTTATAAAGGTATAATTTTGAATGAAATGAAAGTACTCCTATGGCTATTGATGCATTCCTCCCCATCAGTCCAGGTTTGCTGATGGACACAATGTGCTGGAGTAACACAACAGGACAGGCAGCATCTCTGGAGAACAGGCAGCATTTCTTCAGACTGAGGGCTCTGTAGGGGTTTTAGGGAACTTTTTCTAGCTTTCTTCCCCACCCGCCCCCTACAATAATTCTGAATAATGGGTCGCAACCCAAAACGTCCATGTTCTCCAGAGGTACTGCCTGACCTGCTGAGTTACTCCAGCACTTTGTGTCCTTTTGTGTAGTAACCAGCACCTACAGTTCTCCGTTTCTAGGTTTGCTGGAGGTTTGCTCAGCCAAATCTTCCTGCAAGCAAATTGTAGCCACCATTGGCCAACAAGCTGAATATCATAGCTACCATCCAGCTAGTTAAAGGTGTCTTTCTCTTGGACCTCCAGTACTTTTCTTTGTTTCCGTGCTTCTCCCCATTCTGCCACAGACTTTTCATTGCCGGGCAGTTGTGTTGATGTGAACAGACGATTATGTGCTACAAATACTGTAGTCTAGAGATACAGGGCGGAAACAGGTCCTTCATCCCTTAATGCTTTAAAGCCCGTAATGCCTTAAATACATAAATCATTGCCCAAGCCATCCAAATCTACTCATCTGTGGAATGTGGGATGAAACTAGAGCACCCAGAGGAAACCCATGCAGGGAGAACGTTTAGTTTTTAGTTTAGATATACAACGCAAAAACAGGTCCTTCGGCCCATTGAGTCCATGCTGACCAGAGATCACCGTGCACTAACACTATACTACACTAGGGACAATTTACAATTTTACCGAAGCCAATTAGACTACAAACCTGTACGTCTTTGGATTGTGGGAGGAAACCGGAGCACCCGGAGAAAACCTACACGGTCACAAGGAGACTGTACAAACTCTGTACGGACAGCACCTGTAGTCAGGATGAAACCCGGGTCTCTGGTGCTGTGAGGCAGCAGCTCTACTGCTGCACCACTGTGCCACCCCTTTATAGCACTTTTTAACAAATAAATATTGAGAAATTGAAAATAAATGATATATTAAAACTGGTTAAACAACTTTAAATATTAAACCTGAATTTGTGGGCATGTTTTTATCATGGAACAAATCTTTGTAACATTAAATACAGCTTCTGGCTGAATATCTATTGCATACACTTGGCAACACTGAAGGAGCTGTAACAACTGTACCACTTACACATAGATGTGCTGCACACGAAACAAAGATTTAGTATAAAGGAACGATTATTTTAAAAGCAGACAATATCCAGCAGATATCATTTCTTCAATAGTTTGTGATAAGCATCTTCTGTTGCAAAGAAAACAAACTTGGATGCCACAAGAGAGATGTTAAATCTCTTTGAATAACAAACTACATATTTATACATCAAAGGTTTTTTTTAATTTCTCCTGTTAGCAATGAAATATGTTATTTGGCAGCAACATTTGTAAATAAAACCATCCAGTTGATTAATTTAGTCTATCGCTTGAAATTTAAAGCCCCATTAAATAAATATATTGATGTGTTAGTTGAGCACTGTTCCGTGGCAAAATGGTTGCTGTTAAATAGTCCCCAGGAATATAATCTGCATAGCTACACCGTCAAAGCATTAAAAGCAGCCATATAAAAGATAACCAAACCGAAATAAATTATCTTTGTCCACTTGTCATGGGTCTCACATCAAGGATAAAATTGTCAATTACTATAGGTAAGTTAATTTTAATTTGTCAGAGATTCAGTGCCTTCATGTACAAATAAATATTTGTTTAGCTGCTGACAAGGATTAGCATGTTCAAAGTAACTTGCTGTTAGTATGTGATTTATGGTCAAACCCAAAATTTATTCAGCTTAGCACTCAAAGAAATAATTAAATTAGAGTACAGCATAGTTGGGATTCAATTCGCACTTGGTTGGATTTTCTTGAAGTGTGGCAGTGTAGCCCTCATGCCTTGAACACAATTTCAGTTCAGTTGACTTTAGATCCTCAGACTTTAGAGATATAGCGCTGAAACTGGTCCTTCGGCCACTGAGTCTGCACTGATCAGCGATCGCCCCGTACACTAGCACTATCCTACATACTAGGGACAATTTATAATTTTACCAAAGCTAATTAATCTACAAACCTGTACGTCTTTGGAATGTGGATGGAAACTGGAGCACCCAGAGAAAATCCACACAGTCACAGGGAGAATGTACAAACTCTGTCCAGACAGCACCCTAACTCAAGATCAAACCCGGGTCTCTGGAGCAGTGAGCAACTCTACCACTGTGCCACCCATTTAATGGAACTAAATTGTGTAAAGTGGTGGACAACATTCCATAACCAACTGCCTTTACTTTTAGAGAGACCCTGGGAACTGCGGATACTGGTTTAAAAAAAGGACACAAAGTTTGAATTAGGGTCCTGACCTGAAACATCACCTATCCATGTTCTCCAGAGATACTGCCTTACCTGCTGAGTTATTGTGTCCTTGCATCCATCGCATATTGTGTCCTCTTGCGTAAATCAGCATCTGCAGTTCCTTGTTGCTACAGAAAGATTATTTATCCTAATTTCTTCAACTTAACTGAAGAGTCTAAATCTTTTTGCAACCTACACCATTCTGTAATATGCTCTATGTTTACATCAGAGAAGACAACATCTCCTTCAGAAATGCTTCACAAGAAGCTCATTTCAACTTCCAATGTGTAAACCAAAATGTTTTCCTCAATTTACAAGGAGATGTGGCGATATCTATTTAGTTGGGGATAGTCCAGTGCATGTTTTGTGATTGAGATCTATTCCAGTAGTTTTATTATCCAGAACAGGTTTTGTGATTGTGTAGAATGTGTGAGATGGCGCCATAATCTGAAGAAGCTGTTGTAACCCATACACTTAATGGTAAATGACAGAAACCTGTTTTGTGCCGTAATCTATAGGCAGTTAGAAGCTGTTTAGTGTTGTCAGTCACAGCTTTATGAATCTCCTATATTATTTCACCAAGACTGGATCTCGCAGTTTTGGCAATAGTGGTGGTTTGGTTGGGTTTGGTTTATTTTTGTTTATTTTTAGTTTATTGTCACGTGCAGTGAAGTACAGTGAAAACCTTTTTGTTGCATGCAATCAAGTCAGTGGAAAGACTATAATCAATTACAACCCAACAATCCACAGAGTGCAGATGCGAAATAAAGGGAATAACGTTTGGTGCAGGATGAAGTCCGGGAAAGTCTGATTACAGATAGTCTGAGGGTCTCCAATGAGTTAGATAGTGTGTCAGCATTGCTCTGTGGTGGGAGGGGGGGGTTGGAGGAGGGGCTGTGGGGAGAGGGGGGGTGTGGGGGAGGGGTTAGCGTGTTGGGGGGCTGGAGTGGGGAGGGGGATGTGGGGTGGGGGGGTTGTGTTGGTGGGGGGGGGGGGGGTTTGGGGGGTGTGGGTTGTATGTGGTGGGCGGGTTGGTGTGGTGTTGAGGGTTGTTTGGGAGGGTGTTGGTGGGTGGGGTTTTTTTTGGGGTGTTTGTCTTTTTGTTTTTTGGGGTTGGTTTTGTGTCTTGTGTTTGTTTTTTGTTTTCTTTTTTTTTTGTCATTGTCCCTGGGTTTCTCGCTCCCTCTCTCCCCCCTCCCCTTCAGCTTTCGGCCTCACGCAGCAGATCCCGTTCCCACTCCGGCTTCACTCAGAGGCTTCCGGTTCAACTCAGCAGCTTCCGGCTGGCAGTGCTGATCGCCGCAGAAGCAGCCACAGGCTGCACACTCTCCGCGAGCTGCTGACTCTCCGCGAGCTGCTCAACACACTGCGCCCCTTCAGCTTTTTATTCTCCTCGCCGGTTTCCGGAAGGGGCGGTTTTTCGATTTTTAAACCACCACAACTTTTGTACTATTTCACCGATCGGAACAAAACTTGTTTGACTTGCAGCAGAGGGGAATGGTGAGTAAGGTGGCGAAAAATCGTAGCGCTATGGGGGATTGTTTTTGCACAAATTTAAATACAACGCAGACCGGAAGTGGTCAAGGTGAGAGTTTTAGTAATAGTATAGAAGATGTGTCAGGAAAGTTTTTTTACACAAAGATTGGTGGGTGCCTGGAATGTGCTGCCGGGGGTGGTGGTGGAGGTAAATACAATGCTGATATTTAAGAGGCTTTTAGAGAGGCACATGGAAGTGCAGAGAATTGAGGGATAGTGATGGTGGTGGTGGAGCCAGATATGGTAGTGGTGTTTAAGAGGCTTTTAAATAGTCCCATGGTTCAAGGAATGGATGGGTATGGATCAAGTGCAGACAGATGGGATTAGTTTAACTTGGCATATTGTCCTGAAACAACATTGTGGACCGGTTCCTGGGCTGTATTGCTCTATATTCTAAGTTGTTCTATGTTGTAGTAGGATGATCATGGGGTCATTTCAGAAGCCTGGAAGAGATGTGGAAAAAATAAAGTGGGAGAAATTATGACATTAGAAATTTCACTGAGGTAATAATCATTATGATGTTTATTTTTAAACAAGCAAAGGACTTAGATTCTGTGTTTAATGGTCTGTTGGCAACATTGAAGTAGGTTAACAATGATTAATTCATATTCAGTCACTGTAAAGGCCAAGGCTTAAAATATCCATGTGTGGAAGGATATGGTTTTGTAAGAAAATACATGGAGATGTTGAGTCGTGATCCAGGATAAGATTAAATAGTAAATATTCGTGGAAGACATTCATTCCCTCATAGCTACCGACAAAACCACAATATTGTAGACAGCATATGGCACAGCTAGTAGAGTTGCTGCCTCACACCAGAGACCCAGGTTCGATTATGACCTCGTGTGCTCTCCGTACAGAGTTTTTACATTCACCCTGTGATAACGTGGGTTTCCTCTGGGTGCTCCAGTTTCCAGCCACATCCCAAAGACATGCAAGTTTATTGGTTAATTAGCTTCTGTAAATTGTCCCAAGTATGTTGGATAGAACTAGTGTACGGGTGCGTTTATTATGAATGGTTTGGAATCATTGGATTATTTTAGATTAAGCAGGTTTAACATTGGTAGACAATAACACCAGCCAGGTTTGGAAAGGTACAGAATTGATAGAGGAAATTAACATAGGCAGGACCAAAACTGTGTAGGAGGGGAACTGCAGTTGCTACCAAAGATAGACACAAAATGCTGGAGTAAGTCTGACGTTCGTGCAGCTTCTCTGGATAAAAAGAATAGGTGAAGTTTTGGGTGGGAACCCTTCTTCAGACTGAAAGTAGTGATGGGGGGAGGGGAGGAAATAAACAGGAGGCAGGAAAAGGCCAGACAAAAATCAGGGCCAGCAACAGATGACCTCAGGAAGGGTGGAGTCCACAATGGCCCATTGTTGGTTGGGGAAGGCGTGAATACAAGAGGGATGCAAGGATGCGAACAGTGGAACTGGTTGGGCGAATAGGATGGCGGAGGAGCGGAATGGGAGGGAATGCAGGAGTTACTTGAAATTAGAGAAATCAATGATTATATCGCTGGGTTGTAAGCTGTCCAAACAAAATATAGGACTAGTCCTGGATGTCCAAGGGTCTTTTTTGCCTTTGTTTGGAATGTGCTTCATTGTAGATCTTTACTCTGTGATAACATTATGAATTTTGATTTTGGAGTGTTAATTTTGTGGGGATAAAATTAATCTATAATGAGAGAATTTTTTTAAGTAAAGGATAAGTAAAATTTAATCTACAGGTTGTACAACCTCAATTGCACCGTTATCTGACTGCACCTGGAGATGAAATGTTACTGATCCTTATCTTTCCAGTCCACCCTAACATCGGAGCAGCATGAAATAATTTGTTTTCCCTCTCTTATTATTAGTCTTTGATGTACTTCCGAATGAATGCGTGCTGTTTTTTTGAACAGAACTTGAACAGAAACGCCATATGGTCCATGGGAAAATGTCAGCAGTTAGCCCAGGAGGTTTAGCACTCCTGAGTGAGTGTGAATAGTCCCAAACTTTAGATAAGTTTAATTTATTGTCACGTGTACCGAGGGTGCAGTGAAGAGCTTTTGTTGCATGCTAATCAGTCAACAGAAAGACTATATATGATTATAGTATAATTCAGCCATCCTCACTGTACAGGCACATGAAAAATTGAATAATGTTTAGTGCAAGATAAAGTCCAGTAAAGTCCGATTAAAGATAGTCTGAGGATCTCCAGTGAGGTAGATAGTAGCTTAAGATCTGTGTCTAGTTGGTGATAGGATAGTTCAGTTGCCTGATAACAGCTGGGAAGAAACTGTCCCTGAAACTGAAGCTGTGCGTTTTCACATATCTGTACTTCTTGCCTGATGGAAGAGGGGACAAGACGAAATGACCGTAGGAGACTCATTCTTGATTATGCTGGTGGTCATGTCGAGGCAGCGTGAAGTGTAGATGGAAGCCCATCTATTCCCCTACAGTTTCCCCAACTGCCCACATGTAGTTCGAGTGGTGACGCCATAGTGTGTGGCAGCCTCGCTTGCAGCTGTTCGTTCTTCACCCTTTTTTTAATTTTTA
Source organism: Amblyraja radiata (assembly GCF_010909765.2). NCBI lineage: Eukaryota > Metazoa > Chordata > Chondrichthyes > Rajiformes > Rajidae > Amblyraja > Amblyraja radiata. The sequence goes on along the minus strand of NC_045970.1, from coordinate 34,469,586 downwards.
GTTTGTTCAAAAGTTTTGTTCTGGAGGCCTTTTAGTCTTTTTATGTGGGGGATGGGGGGGGAGGGGGGAAGAGGGAAACCGTTTTTTCCAGTCCATACGTGGGTGAGGATGCGTCCATCCTTCCTCCGAGCTGCTTCTTCGCCCCCTCCTCGCGGCCTACCATTTTGATTGGCGCGGCCTTTCCTGTCGGAGACCGGCCAGAGCTTCGAGCTGCAGCTTCAGCACTGAGGTACCATCACGGAGCGGGGTGATGCCTTAACCGGGTCGCCGTGTTGGAGCTCCAGAGTGCTGGGCCTGCCGACTTCAACATCGTGGAGCTGTGGTCTGCGGAGCTTCCAGCCGCGGCGGCGCTGACTTTATCAACGTGGAGCCTGGGATCTCTCGCCGAGGTCGCCGCGTTGGAGCTCCGCCCAGCGCGGCCTGTGGACTTAGGGAGCCGCTGTCTCCGGGAGGAAGTGGCCGTTTTGGAACTTCAAGCCGCTGAGGTGTTCTTCTGTTCCGACACCGGAGTTCCATCAGCCCGGCGAGAAGGCTTGAAACATCGGGCCGCCATAGCGGTGACCGCGAAGGCCTCAATAAGCCCCGACCACGGGTGAACATCAAGGAAGTGGACTGAACTTTGCTGCCTTCCCTCACAGTGGGAAACGTTGATTCCACTGTGGGGGGATGTTCTTTTATGTTTAATGTTAAATTCTATAATATTGTGTTTATTTTATTTGTGTGCTGCAATGGCAACTCAAGTTTCACTGCACCAATTGGTGTATGTGACAATAAATGTCCTTTGTCCTTTGTAGTCAGTGGTGGAACACAAACTAGATAAATTGCCCTGGTTTTAGATTTAGGTTTAGGCTTATTTTTGTCGCATACACCAAGGTACCAAGAAAAGATTCGTTTTACATGCTATCCAGTCAAATCAGGCAATACTACACATAAGTTCAATTGAGACAATCTTATGTACAATCATGGAGCGAAGGAGGAGATACTGAGTATAGTTCTCATCAGTTTAATGCATCAGTTCCATAGAAAAAGTCCAATGTCTACAAAGGTATTGAGGTGAATCGGACAGTACCCTAGCTTATGGAAGGACCATTCAGAAGCCTGAAGTGTCAATAGTGGGAGATCTGGTCTGTGTGATGGACTGGGCTCCATCTACAACTCTCTGCAATTTCCCGTGGTCATGGGCAGAGCTGTTCCGAAACTAAGCTGTGATGCAACCTGACAGAATGCTTTCTATGGTGCAACAGAGCTCTCAAGTCAATAATGCATGAAAGCCCACTTAAACTGGCGCAAGCTGTTCTGAACCTGTTCATTGTGCACACCATTTAGTTTTGATGCTCCTTCCATCATCGAAAGGTGGAGCAACCTTGAAGGGAGAAGGTCTCAATTTCAGGAGCTTGTGCAATAGTGTAGTTGGTAGAGGCAACTGGCCAGTGATATGGGTAATGCCTGATTCAGAAGGCTTGAATCTTGAACCATTACAAACACCATGGAAAATGCCTCTAAACATGGTTTGAACATGGAACACAGAGCAGGCACTTCAGCCCACAATGTCCATGACAAACATAAAGCCAGGTTAAATTCATTTCTTCTGCCTGCACATGATCCATATCCCTCCATTTCCTGTATATCCATGTGCCAATTTAAAAGTCTCTTAAATGTCTCTATCAAAGGGGCGGCACATTGGTGCGATGGTAGAGTTGCTGCCTTCCACGGCCAGAGACCCGGTTCGATCCTGACTACGGGTGCTGTCTGTACGGAGTTTGTATATTCTCCCTGTGACCAGATGGATTTTCTCTGGGTGCTCCAGTTTTCGACCACACTCCAAAGACGTGCAGGTTTATAATTGGCTTCTGTAAAATTGTCCTTAGTGTCTAGGATAGAACTAGCGTATGGGTGATTGCTGGTCGGTGCAGACTTGGTCGGCCGAAGGGGCTGTTTCCACAATGTACCTCTGAACTAAACTAAATATCTGCCTTCACCACCACCCGTGCAGCACAACCCACGCACCCACCATTCTCTGTTTAATAAATATCGCGTTTAAGCTTTGCCCTCTCATCGTAATGCTATGCTCTCCAGTCTTTGACATTTCTCATATTTTATACACTTCCATCAGGTTTGGAGAGTAAGTCACGCTTGTTCTCCAAGCTTTTGAGCAGTATTCTTGATTCTCTGCAGATTACTCATGAAGTGAAACCACTTTGGAACCATGAACAGTTTAGCGATGGCATTTCAATACATAGAACGAAGGGAAGGGTATAATATGGTGCCAGGAAGTGAATGACGTCTTTGTATTAATGGATTCTGTACTGTAATATGTGTCAATTTTAATCATAATAGTTCATCTCCCCATACTTAAATCGGTTGCTTCAAACATGGACCTCACTCTCAGCTGTAAGGCATTTGTCTGTCCTCAATGAGAATTATTTTAGCATTGATGTTCCATTTCAGGCTTCTGACAATTACAGTATACCTTTGAAACATCTCAGTGTTTCAACACTTTTGATGTATTATTAATATATTTCTTTTGAATTGTCACCACAAGAAATGCATTACGCTGAGTACACCAGATTAGAGATTTAAAATAACAACAGATGTTGGAAACATTCAGACAGAATATCCGCAGGGCGGGAACCAAGAGTTATAATCTCCGGCTGACGACTTTGCCTCTGAACTAGAGGGGGCAGCACGGTGGCACAGCAGTAGAATAGCTGCCTTACAGCGCCAGAGACCCGTGGGGCGATCCTGACTACGGATGCTGTCTGTATGGCGTTTTTACTTTCTCCCCATGACCTGTAAGGGTTTTGATCACCCGTTCACTAGTTCTACCCTACACACTCGGGACAGTTTTACCGACCAATTAGCCTACAAACCTGCGCCTCTTTGGAATGAGGAAAGAAACGGGAGCAGCCGGAGGAAACCCACGCGGTCACTGGGAGAAAGTACAAAGTCCGTACACACAGCACCCGTAGTCAGGATCGAATCCGGATCTCTGGCACGGTAAGGAAGCAATTCCACCACTGCACCGCTGTGCCTCCCTTTATTTTATTCCTGCTTCCATGCTCTTGGGAGCCTGGAAATATTATGCCAAGAGACACAAGGATGTGTGCAATAAGACTGTGGCAGAGTGGAAAGACATTTCGGCGCCACTGAGAAGGTCTCAAGTCCTTTCCAGTCTTGAAATGTTCATCGATCTCCAAGGACTGCTATGATCATGGCTGTTGTCCCATGGAAACCTATGATGGTTTTCCAGTAAATTTATTTCTTAGATGATTTTTCAACAACATATCTATTGACGTAAGTGTCCCAAAGAATAGTTAGGTGGTCTCACTAGTTTATTTTCTATCTAGATCAATCAATTTTCCATTCCACGCCTTCAGCTACACAAATTAAGATGAGTTTGCAAAATGTTTTGGGTACTGCGACGTTATGCAAGGAAGACTATTTTTCTTCTGACCCAGCAGGAATTTGAATTTATTTTATAATTCCCCGGTGGTCTGTCTTAAATAAATGTTGCTACAAGTCATGGGGGAATGGTTGGAATAAGAACATTCTACCTTGCTCCATCAAATTCAATTAGCAGACCATAGCATTTCTGACCTAAAGGATATATTATTTGTTTGATTTGCAGTCTTGTGTGTTTTCTACAGCCTCTTAAAGTTCAACTAATCTCCTCTGCCTGCACATGATCCATTATCCCTTCATTCCCTGCGTATCCTCTGTGTAATAAAAACTTTGCCCCACAAATAGAACATAGAACTTCTCTCTAGAAATGCTGCCTGTCCCGCTGTTACTCCAGCTTTTTGTGTCTATTGTGGGGGGGGGAGGGGGGGGGGAGGAGGGTGCCCCCTCACATTTGCATTTTTCATCTTGAAATTGTGCAATATGGTGCATACTGTAGCGAGTCTTATAACTTACACTTGAATGCAATATATATGCTTTAAATTGGATTGGAACGTTTTTGAAAGGGGGGAGGCTGTGCGATCACTGATCACTGGCCTTGGGGGGTAACCGGTGAGGGAGTGGAGCAACCGAGTGGGGAGAGGGTGTGGAAGAAGGGTAGGAACTTTTTGAAATTTGATGTATTAAAATCATGTTTTAGTGCACTGTAGAAGTGTGATTTCAATGTTTTTTGTATGAAGTATTTTTAAGAGGTAACTTTTTAAGGGGTAACTTTATCCACACAAAGGGTGATGGGTGTATGGAACAAGCTGCCAGAGGAGGTAGTTGAGGCAGGGACCATCCCAACATTTAAGAAAAAGTTAGACTGATACATGGATAGGACAGGTTTGGAGGTATGGACCAAAAGCAGGTAGTGTAGCTGGGACATGTTGGCGGGTGTGGGCAAATTGCGCCGAATGGCCTGTTTTCACACTGTATCACTCTATGACTACATTATACCTCCACCATGCATGAATGCTTCAAAATCAAGTGATCGAGTTTTATTGCCACATACTCAAGCATAGAAACATAGAAAATAGGTGCAGGAATAGGCCATTCGGCCCTTCGAGCCAGCACTGCCATTCAATATGATCATGGCTATTCATCTAAAATCAGTACCTCTTTCCTGTTTTTTCCCCATATCCCTTGATGTCGTTAGCCCCAAGAACTAAATGTAACTCTCTCTTGAAAACATCCAGTGAATTGGCCTCCACTGCCTTCTGTGGCAGAGAATTCCACAGATTCACAACTCTCTACGTGAAGAAAGTTTGTCCTCATCTCAGTCCTAACTGCCCCCCCCCCCTTTATTCTTAAACTGTGGCCCATGGTTCTGAACGCCCCCAACATCGGGAACATTTTTCCTGCTGTTACAGTAAGTGAAAATCTAGCAGGCAAGCAGGATGCTTTCACCAACCACCCCCATTTGAAGTCCACTACCTTCCACCGTTTCTACCCAGTGCTTGGTACTTACTTCCAGCAGCCACTGGTTGTCCTCCAGGATGCACCGAGCCGCAGCCTGATCCATGCCGGTCACCTGGACAAATTCGACAGAGACTCTCTCTCTCTCCCCCCTCTCTTTCGCTCTCTCTCTCCTCTCAACCCCCCCCCCCTCTCTCTCTCCCCTCCCCCTCTCTTTCCCCTCTCTCTCTCCCTCTCTCTCCTCTCACCCCCTCTCTCTCCCCTGTCTCCCCCTCTCACTCTCTCCCTTTCCCTCTCTTCTCTCTCCGCCCTCTCTCTCTCCCCCTCTCTTTCCCCCCTCTCTTCCCTCTCTTTCCCCCCTCTCTCCCCTCTCTTTCCCCCCTCTCTCCCTCCCACCTTACTCTTCCCCCTCTCTCTTGTCCCCGATCTCCTCTCTCTCTCCCCCCTCTCCTTCTCTCTCCCCTCTCTTTCCCCTAACTCTTTCTCTCCCTCTCTTTCTCCTCTTCTCTCTCTCCCCCCTCCTCTCCCTCTCTCCCCCCTCTCTCCTCTCTCTCCCCCTCGCTTCCCCCAACCTCTTTCTCCCTCCCTCTCTATCTCCCCTCTCTCTCCCTCTCCACACACACTCCCTCTCTCTTTCCCCTCTCTCTCTGTCTCTCCTCTCACCTCTCTCTCTCTTCCCCCCTCTCTCCTCCTCTCTTCCCCATTTCTCCCTCCTACCTCACTCTTCCCCTTGCCCTCTCTCCCCTCTCTTTCTCCCCTGTCTATCTCTTTTTCTTTGCCCCCTCTATCTCCCCTTTCCCCCCGTTTCTCTCTTTCCCCCTCTTCCCCCTCTCTCTTTTACCACCCCTCTCTCTTCCCCTTCTCTCTCCCATTCTCTCCTACCCTCTCCTCCCTCACCACCCACTCTCTCTCTTCCCTCTTTCTTCCCTCTCACCCCTCTCTCACTTCCCCCCCTCTCCCACCTCACTCTCCCCCCTCTCTCTCCCATACCTCTCTCTCCCCTCTCTCCCCCCCCCCCCCTCCCTCTCCCTCTCCTCTCTCCCTCTCTGTCTCTCCTCTCACCCCCTCTGTCTCCCCCTCTCACTCTCTCCCTTTCCCTCTCTTCTCTCTCCGCCCTCTATATTTCTCATTTGTTAATATACAGAAACCTGGAAGCGTTTGTAATCTCGTGAAAGCTGTTTTCCGAGCGTCATAAATTTTCAGACAAATATTATGCTTCAAGGTAGTTGAGTTGTTAATAGGATTTGGCAAAATGCCATTGCTAGTTTCTGCAAAAATTTGAATTAGATTTGTTGTGCAATATCAAAACAACTCTGCATTTTGAAAGCTCTTTAGGGAGAGAATTTAGTTCTTGTAGCTTGTCCTTCCGTGGAAAATCAAGATCTCATTACCCTGGAGAAGCAAGAACCAGTCTCTGATATCACTCGGCCTGCACGATCTGAAGAGGTTCGGGCAGCACAGTGGCACAGCGTAAGTTTCTGCCTTAGAGCGCCAGAGATCCGGGTTCAATGCCGTCTACGGGTGCTATCTGTATGGAGTTTGAACGCTCTCCCTGTGACTGCATGGCTTTTCTCTGGATGTTCTGGCTTCCTCACTCCAAAGAGGTGCAGGTTTGTAGGTTAATTGGCTTCTGTAAATTGTCCCTTGGGTGTAGAATAGAACTAGTGTGCGGGTGATTGATGGTTGGCGCAGACCCGGTGAGCCGAAGGGCTTGTTTCCACTCTCCATCTCTAAAACTGAAACTAAAACTGGAACAAAAACTAAAACTAAGTTGATAAATGCACCAGACATTGACATGCTTTTCACAGGAAGTTCAAATTTCCTTCCAGAAGTAGTCGTACAGGTTAACGACACAGACTTGCAGTGTCCGAGGCAGGCACGCCACATTCCCAGGCTTACTGATACTCCAGCTGTTTCTCCATCTCGGTCGACAGATGTTGGCGCAGGCATTGACTCCTATAAAGCCACACTTCAAAGACCGGCAGAGATCAAAGACATTTGTAGATGACAAGATGTTGGATGCCTCCTGAATATCTGGACAGTAGCCACTGTTTATGGTCTGTGCAAAACAGATGTCCGTTTCACCTTTAAGGCGACTCTCATCTCCATCTGGCTGATCCAGCACCGAGTTGGAGAAGGAAATCCCTTATATATATCAATGGTTCTATGATGTTTTCTTTGTCACATTTGCAACCGCACAGTGAAAATTATTTTTGCATATATTCCAAATGCGGGCGCTGTCATTTTTTTGGCACCATCATGCAATGGTTAGCCATCCCGCTCGATGTACTGGGGTAGTTCCCGTGAACCGATGTCCCTCTCCTCTCCTCTCCTCTCCTCTCCTCTCCTCGTCCTGCCATCTTTGTGTCCCAGGGACACTTCCTGTGGCTGACCTTGAAGACGCCAGAGGCATTACCCCGGTTCACCCTCCTACTGGCCCCTAGCTCCTCACACCTGACGTCTCCAACAGCTCTCTCCTGGCCCTGCCGTCTGCTGAGCCTTAGGACGAGTTCCCAGTCCGATGAGCCTTTGGGCAGGTTCACTGTCCTGCCATCTGATGAGCCTTCCAACAGGTCCCGCCTATATATATACTGAACTTTTGTTTGTTGTTATTATGGGTTTTACAGAGTACTATGTTTACATGCTGCTGTAAGTAAGAATTTCATTGTTCCGTTTCGGGACAAAGGATAATAAAACACTTTTCACTTTTAACTTGGAAACAGGCCCTTCAGCCCACAGTGTCCACACTGTCCAATGATCACCCATACACTAGTTTTAATCTACACGCCAGGGTAAAGAAGTGGGAATGGTTTAAAATAGGTAGCAGTCCTCGATCCGGTGTGGACGGACAATGGAACTGGAACATTGTGGACACAGTGTACTTCGATATGCCTTCTAATGTTTGCCCCCCCTTTTTGCCTTGCAGTTGTACAGTTCCAGTGACTTCGGACGAAGGTGGCAACTGGTCCATGAGGGAATCACTCCAAACCGCTTCTACTGGTATGTGTACTCGTTGAACAAAGTCCAGAAATCTGTTGTCCTCCAGCATCAGAGAGTCAGTGCAACTGCCCCAACCAAGTCGCACCAGCTTCTCGTTTTCACCCAGCAAACAGCTAACAATGGCCTGTTTCCCATATCATCCTTACTTTTTATGCATATCTTTAATTCATTGTTCTTTATCTCTCTACATCATTGTCTATATCTCTCATTTCCCTTATCCCTAACTAGTCTGAAGATGGGTCTCGACTCAAAACATCACCCATTCCTTCTCTCCAGAGATGCTGACTGCCCTCTGAGTTACTCCAGCTTTTTGTGTCGATCTTCAGCAAAATCTAAACTGTTGTCTTCCAGTAGCTTTATTATTACAGTCGAAAAAACCTACCCTTTCTTTCCCCAAGATCCCACACCGACCAACATGTCCCATCTACATTAGTCCCACCTGTGTGCGTTTGACACATATCCCTCTAAACCTGTCCTATCCATGTACTTGTCTAAATATTCCTTAAACATTGCAATAATACTTGCCTCAACTGCGTCCACTGGCAGCTCATTCCATACACCCACCACTCTTTGTGTGGAAAAGTTACCCCTCAGGTTCCTATATTGATGCCCCGTGACACCATTGATCAAGCATGTGAACCAACACAATACCAGATCAAAGGGAGGCTACGGATTTTGGGCTGTTGAGTAAAGCAACTACTCGTGGATAAAAACTGTTTTTATGTCTGGCTGTGGCAGCTTTGACAATCCGGAGTCGCCTTCCAGAGGGAAGAGATTCAAAGAGTTTGAGGCCAGGGTGAGAGGGGTCAGAGATGATCTTACCCGCTCGCTTCCTGGCCCTTGCAGAGTACAGTTCATCAATGGAGGGAAGGTTGCAGCCAATAACCTTCTCTGCTGATCAGGCGATTCGCTGCAGCCTCCAGATGTTGTGCTTGGTGGCTGAGCCAAACCAGACCATGATGGAGAAGGTGAGAGCAGACTCTACGATGGCCGTGTAGAATTGGACCATCATTGCCTGTGGCAGATTGTGCTTCCTCAGCTGCCGTAGGAAGTACATCCTCTGATGTGCCTTTTTGACTGTGGAGTCGATGGTAGCCCCCCACTTAAGGTCCTTGGAGATCATGGTTCCCAGGAACTTAAAAGACTCCACAGATGTGACTGGTGTTGTTGATGGTGAGTGGGGTGAGGGGAGGGGGAGCTCTCCTAAAGTCTACAATCAATTCCACTGTTTTAAGAGCTCCAGGCTTGCGACGGCAGCAGGAAGCCAGCTGTGACACTTCCTGTCTGTAGACAGATTCCTCCCCATCCTGGATCAGACCAATCAGGGTTGTGTCGTCCGCAAACTTGAGAAGCTTGACAGAGGAGTCAGTGGAGGTGCAGTCATTGGTGTAGAGAGAGTAATGGCGAGGAGAGAGTATGCAGCCTTGCGGTGCTCCTATGCTGAGCGTTTGCGCGTCCGAGATGTGCTTTCCCAGCCTCACATGCTGCTCCCTGTCTGTCAGGAAGCTGGTGATCCACCGACAGAGGGGGTTCAGGCACAGTCAACTCGTGTTGGAAAGTTTGGAGTGTAGTAGTTCTCCCTGTATGACCGCATGGGTTTCCTCCGGGTGCTGCAGTTTCCCCCCTCCCCCAAAGATGTGCGGGTCTGTAGGTTAATTAGCCTCTGTAAATTGCCTCCTAGTTTATAGGCAATGGGATAACATAGAACTAGTGTGAACAGGTGATCTATGGCCAGTGGACCCGGTGGGCCGAATGCCTGTTTCAAAGCTGCATCTCTAAAAACTAACAAAAATCTATAAAGAACTAGCAAACAGTTGCATTTCTTTCAATGACAAAAAAAGTATTCCTCAATTTAAACATAGAACATGTTTACAGGTGCGGGCCCTTCGGCCCACAATGTCTGTGCCGAAAATGATGCCAAATTAAACTGATATCCTCTGCCTGTACATTATCCATATCCCTCTAATTCCAGCACTTCCATGTGTCTCTCTAAAATCCTCCGAAACACTTGTTGCAGCTTAATAGTTTTAATACTGCATCAGTAAAAGATTCATATTTCGAGGTGTCACTTGATTAATGGTGGTGAGATCTCACAGACTGTAGGTTGCCCATTAAGCATATGTAGTCTGAGAGATAGACAAAGGACATACATAAAGTGTTGGAGTAACTCAGCAGGTCAGGCAGCATCTCTGGAGAAAAAGGATGGGCGATGCATCGTGCTGGGTCCATTCTTGCCTGAAAGTAGGGGGTGAGTGGATGGGGGGGGGGGGTGAAGAGCTGGGGGTCAGAAAAGAGTAGGACTAATCAAGGCCGGCCTCAAATGACCTCAGGCAGGGTGGTGCCTGGTCAGCCCATGGTTGATGGATGCAAAATGCATGAGTAACTCAGTGGGTCAGGCAGTGCCTCTGGAGAAACAGAATAGGTGATGTTTCAGGTCATGGAAACATAGAAAATAGGTGCAGGAGTAGGCCATTCGGCCCTTCGAGCCTGCACCGCCATTCGATATGATCATGGCTGATCATCCAACTCAGTATCCCATCCCTGCCTTCTCTCCATACCCCCTGATCCCTTTAGCCACAAGGGCCACACCTAAGTGCCTCAGGTCGAGACCTAAGGTCGAGACCCTTCTTCAGGCTGAGAGTCAGGGAGAGGGAAACTAGAGGTATGAAAAGGCTTGGCCTGCTGAATTACTCCGGCAATTTGTGTCTGTCGTCGGTGTAAACCAGCAAGTGCAGTTATTCCCTACCCAAGCCCCTTGTTGGCTCGTCCACAGTTCTCCACAGTGTTTCCCTCTTGAGATCACAACAGTGGTCCCTAGCCAACAATGGGCTTACCAGTTACCGCACTGCCTGAGGTCATTTGTGGCCGGCCTTGATTATCCTGGTCTCATCTCACCTCCAACTCCTCACCTCACCACTGCTCATCCCCTATTTTCAGTCTGAAAAGGTTCCTGACCCAAAACATCACGCATCCGTTTTCTCCAGAGATGATGCCTGGCCCGTTGAGTTACTCAACACTTTGTGTCTATCTTTGGTATAAACCGGCATCTGCAGTTCCTTGTTCCTATATATTGAGAGATAGACAGTTTTGTTTCTACTTAAATGAGCATTCAAGTGCAGCACGGTGGCGTAGCGGTAGAGTTGCTGCCTCGCAGTGCCAGAGACCCGGGTTCGATCCTGACTATGGGTGCTTGTCTGTACGGTGTTATACCTATGATGCTACAGGGGTTTTCTCCGGGATCTCCGGTTTCCTTCCACACTACAAACAATTACAGGTTTGTAGGCTAATTGGCTTGACAGAATTGTAAATTGGCCCGAGTGTGTGTAGGATAGTGCAAGTGAGCGTGGATCACTGGTTGGCACGGAAGGGCCTGGTTCCACGATGTATCTCCAAACTAAACTAAACTAAGCATCGTTATCTCATAAGATGTACAATTTTGAACCTATTCTGGCAATTGTAAAGATTTCTGCTGATCATCGCCATGTGGGTGTAAGTACCACACTCTGCTGTCTGCTGGGATTAAAGGTAAATAATAAAGGCTTTTGGAATAAGATGTATCAAAAAAAGCTGAAGCACAAAGACACAATGAGAGAGAAAAAAAGGTCCTAATAGTGGAAGATGAAGCAAGACACAGGAGAACTGTTAAATAAATGCCTTTCATTATTACAACTGCTGGTGGGAGTATGAGTGTAGGTGTTCATGAACAGGATATAGGAGAATTGATGGGCTGTGCATTTAATGACTAGAGCTGGAATCCAGTGGTGTTTAGAGGGCAGCACAATGGCGCAGCAGTAGCGGGTGTTGTCTGTGCGGAGTTTGTACGTTCTCCCTGTGACGTGGGTTTTCTCCGGGTGTGCCAATTTTCTCCCACACTCCAAAGAGTGTATGGGTTAATTGGCACTGGTAAAAAATGGTAAATTGTCCCTAGTGTAGTGCTAGTGTACGTGGTGATTGCAGATCAGCGCGGACTCAGTGGGCCGAATGGCCTGTTACCTCGCTGTATCTATAAACTAAATTAAACTAAACTAAAAGATGCAATATCTCTGACCCCTTGTCAGGATTGAACCCAGGTCTCTGGTGCTGCAAGGCAACAGCTTTACTGCTGCGCCATCGTGCTGCAGGAGTACTCCAGCATCTTGTGCCTATATTTGATATAAACCAGCATCTGTCATTAATGTTATAATTGTTTTATTGTTGGTACTGCTAGCCAGTTAATGGGGAGCAAGTGGCCAGATATCACAAAACTCATTTAGGTTTCAAATAGTCTGCAATTAAGCTGGAGCTGTAGGCAGGTTGTGTAGCTGAAGGCAGGAATCGTGAACACATCAAGATAGCTATTAGAAGTGTGTGTCTGCCTTTGAAATACAGATTGTAGGATTTTAAATGTATCTGAGCTGATTTGTGAGTGGACTGATCAAACGCATTTGTGTTATATCTCCTAATATAGAGCATCCGGTTAGCTCTCTTTCACGTTTACCTGCTGTAAGCAGAGGCACAAAGCTGTCTTTGCTCGTCCTCGGGACATTTTACTACATTCAAAATAACTCCACACACTTAGAAATCAGCTTTAATGTGCAAAAGCTCCAAAGATGCATCAGTCAAGCACTGTACAGAGATAGTACATTCTCCCCGTGACCTGCGTGGGTTAGCTCTGAGATCTTCAGTTTCCTCCCACGCTCCAAAGACGTACAGATTTTTATGTTAATTGGCTTGGTAAATGTAAAAATTCTCCTTAGTGGGTGTAGGATAGTGTTAATGTGCAGGGATCGCTGGGTGGTGCAGACCCCGTGGGACGATGGACCTGTTTCCTCGTTGTATCTCTGAACTAAGCTAAAGTGACAAGCTTTGACAGTGGCCCACATGGAGGGATAAAAGGCTCAGTTCAATGGCGAAGGTTTCAAAAGAGATTCTTAAAAGCTGAGAAAAATGTAGAGAGGCAAATGCAGTGCCCTAGGCCGAGGTGTTGAAAGCACGGCCAACAGCGGTGGAGAAATAATTAGTAATAAATGAACGAGCCGTCTGAATGAGAGGGATGCGGAGCTCCAGGTCTGACCCAGGTAGTGGGGAAAAGAAACAAAATCCATGGAGGGGTTTGAAAACAAGGACAGGAATTTTAAGATGGCATAGATGCTGAACCAGGAATCAATTTTAAAATGCTTAGGAAGGTACTGCAGATGCTGGTTTACATTGAAGATAGACACAAAGTCTGAAGAAGGGTCTCGATGCAAAATGTCACCTATTCGTTTTCTCCACAGATGCTGCCTGACCCGCTGAGTTACTCCAGCATTTTTGGTCTATCTTAAATTTTAAAGTGTTATTTAGCTGTCCCCAACTGATTTAGCTGTTTGGAGTTATAGTGACGGATTCATGGTATATCACTGAAGTATGTTTTACGGCCCGACCAGTGGTCATACAACTCTGTACAACATCACAGCACACTTCAAAAGTTGCTGTTCTGGGTCTAAATCTCGGAACTCCCTTCCATAGGACTATAAGACATAGATGCAGAATTAGGCCAGCTGTATCAGGCAACTGAACCATAATATCAACAACAAGAGAGTGGTTGTGACCTCCCATCTACCTCATTGGAGACCCTCACACTATCTTTAATTAGACTCTACAGGACTTTGTCTTGCACTAAAGGGCCTGTCCCACTTGGCAATTTTTTTTGGCGACTGCCTGCGTCATTGACTGACGTATCAGGGTTGCCGAAAGATTTTGAACATTTCAAATCCAGCGGCGACAAAACAAATGTTGCGACACTTGAGGAGACACCGCGCGTCAATACATCATCACGCCGCGTCATGTCGCATCACACCGCAACTTTTTCGCTGATCTGATACGTCAGTCAATGATGCCGGCAGTCGCACAAAAAATCGGCAAGTGGGACAGGCCCTTAAATGTTATTCCCTTTGTCATGTATCGGTACACTGTGAACAGCTTGATTGTAATCATGTATAGTCTTTACGCTGACTGGATAGCCGGATAGAATGCTATACCCTCTCCACCCCCATTCTCCTGCCTTCTCTCTGTAATCTTTTACAACCTTGCTAATCAAGGCCCTATTAATCTCCACTTTAAAAATATCTAACGACTGGCTCCACAGCCATTTGTGGCAATGAATTCCACAGATTCACCACCCTCTGGCTAATGAAATTCTTCCTCAATTTCCTTTTAAAGGCACGTCCTTTTATTGTGAGGCTGTGTTCTTTGGTCCTAGACATGCCCACTACTGGAAGCATCCTCTCCACATCCCTCTTCTCAGGGCTTTCATTATTAAATAGGTTTCCACGAGATACCCATTCATCCTTCTGAAGTCAACGAGTACAGGCCCAGAGCCACCAAACGCTCCTCATAAGTTAAGCCAATCGTCTCCAGAATCATTCTCGCAAACCTCCTCTGGACCCTTTTATTATATGGCTGTGCCCTCTGGTCCTAGACTCTCCCACTACTGGAAACTTCCTCTACACATCCACTTGATCCCACCAACATCTCGGGGGCAATTGGGCATGGGCAATGAATGCTGGATTTGGCAGATCCCAGAGTGGTTAAACAGTGGAAAGACAATACTTTATGGAAAAATAGGTGGAGAAATGCGGCTGATATTTATTGCATTGATTCTCTGATATTATGTTGCCTAATTATAAGAGTGAGCTTGAATAATCACAACAAATGGCATAGAATTTACTGTCAGCAGTAATCTCGGTTGATTGAAGCACTTACAGTCAGTAATCTGCTGGCAAATGGATGCAGTTCTAACTGACTAAGTGCCTTTAATGCATGGTTCTTCACCCACTCCAACTACTCTTACATTGGTGTTCAGATCCCAGAGCAAGCCTTGAATTCACGACCATTGTAATACAAAGGAGGCAATGATAGTGGCTGTGTTCTACAAATCGTCCCCACATGCACTATTATTCATGAATGAAAGTTTTTACTCAGTGAAATCATTTATTGCCTGAACAAAAACATAAACCCTTTGTGAGGGCCAGTTTCCACAATTTTTATTTCCCAAATTCTCAATATATCCTTGTCCATTTTAAAGTAATTATCCCTCTACTCTTTGCTAGTTATAATTAATTTAGAATCAACTGATGCATTTCACATTCTTGTGTCCCTTTGCTCAATTCATTCAGTTTTACCCTTCATCTATTTAGCTTTGATTTACCTGCCAGCAACAATTATCTCTGGTTAAGATGTTTATTCATTTTATTATTTTGGACATCTCTCCTTGATCTCAATTTGAGTATGCAACATGTTCACTCCAACCTAAGTACCCATTACCCTGGTAAATCAGCAGTCTGATCTCTCCAGTGTTCCAGAAACAGGCTCTTTATCCCAGTTAAAATCTAACTATTATTTCACACAAAGTTGGCTTGATTTTTCACAAAGTGCTGAAGTAACTCGGGGGTGGGGAGGGAGGATGGAGTGGGGTGGGGGGGGAGGATGGAGGGGGGGAGGATGGAATGGGGCAGGGGGGAGGATGGAGTGGGGGAGGGGGGGAGGATGGAGAGGGGGAGGATGGAGGGGCGGGTGAGCGTAGCATGGTGGCGCAGTGGGGGAGTTGCTGCCTTACAGCACCAGAGACCCGGGTTAGATCCTGAATATGGGTGCTGTCTGCCCAGGAGTGTACATTCGCCACAGGACGGCCTGTGTACTCTCTGGGTGCTCCCTTTCCTCCTATACTCCAGACATACAGGTTTGAAGGTTAATTGGCTTTGGTAAAATTGTAAAAAATGTCCCTAGTTTGTAAGATGTATGTTGTCTAGAGATGCTGCCTCGCCTGCTAAGTTACTCCAGCACTTTGTGTCTTTTTTTTCTAAACCAGCATCTACATTTCCTTGTATTTAGCATGATTTTTCATTCTCTTTATGATTTCTTAAAACATATTTTCATTTTCAAAGAATTATCTATTGACTTACAGAAATCCAGTTTCTATGCCAATCAGTGAGAACTACATTATGCATATTCATGCTGCTCTTAGATATATTTTCAGAATTTAGCCGTCATCTGATCTGTTTACATTGGGTATGATGCAAACTCCTGCTGAATGCTTAAATGAAACCAAATGTAAACAGGTTATATGTAGGAAGGAACTGCAGATGCTGGTTTACAGATACTGCAGCAACTCAGCAGAACCGGCAGCATCTCTGGTTAGAAGGAATGGGTGATGTTTTGGGTCGAGACCCTTCTTCAGGTGTTACATGTTTACCGGTATTCACATATAACATATACATGCGAGCTATGCAGAGACTTAACTTCATTATTCATTCCTCGATTCTCCACGACTATTATCTATTAACCTTTGACACACCCAAGTATAACAGCACGTTGATCACAAAGTGCTGGAATAACTAATTGTGAATTCCATCTCTGGCCATCTGTGATGTATGATGACAACATCATTGCTTCAGTCGGTCAGGAATAGAACCCAAATTTCCTATGGAAACTTGATGGACTAACTGAAGCAAGGGAGAAAGGATGGATTGTTTTTAATGGATTGTTACAGCCAGTGCATTATCTAGACTGTTTACTGCCTTGGAAGAAATGAGGCAACTAATTAACCATAAATGAGCAATGTGGTAATGATCAGATAATCAATTTTAGGAATGTTGGTTCATAGGCAGACATTGCTGGATCAGATACTACCAGAGGAGGTAGTTGAGGCAGGTACTATCGCAATGTTTAGAAAACATTTGGACAGGTACATGGATAGGATAGGTTTCGAGAGATAGGGGCCAAATGCAAGCAGGTTGGACTAGTGTAGATAGAGCATGTTGGTCGGTGTTGGCAGGTCAGGCCGAAGGGCCTGGTTCCATGCTGTATGACTATTAGTCTGGGCATAGAGTGAACTCCCGTCCCTGTCTCTGAGTGATCTTTTGCATCCACTCTTGAAGGTATTTCAAAGACAGCACCTTTAGCAGTGCAACACTGTTTCAGTGCCATGTTAATGTATCATTCTAGGTATTGTGGCCAAATGTATGTGGTAAAACTCAAGATAGAACCTACAATAAGAGTCAAGAGTGTTTTATTATCATATATCCCAAACAGAACAATGAAATTCCCACTTGCAACAGCACAACAGAAAAGGTAAATATAGTACTTTAAACAATATAATCAACAACAAAAACTCTTCAGTGTACATACAGTGTCCTCCATAATGTTTGGGACAAAGACCCATTATTAATTTATTTACCATATTTACTCCACAATTTGAGATTTGTAATAGAAAAATAAAATCACATGTGATTAAAGTGCACATTGTCAGATTTTATTAAATGCCATTTTAATACATTTTGGTTTCACCATGTAGAAATTACAGCTGTGTGTTTATACATAGTCCCCCCATTTCAGGGCACCATAATGTTTGGGACACATGGCTTCACAGGCATTTGTAATTGCTCAAGTGTGTTTAATTGCCTCCTTAATGCAGATGTAAGAGAGCTCTCAGCACCTAGTCTTTCCTGCAGTCTTTCCACCACCTTTGGAAACTTTTATTGCTGTTTATTAACATGAGGACCAAAGTTGTGCCAATGAAAGTCAAGGAAGCTATTATGAGACTGAGAAACAAGAATGCAACTGTTAGAGACACCAGCCAAATCTTAGGCTTACCAAAATCAACTCTTTGGAACATCATTAAGAAGAAAGAGAGCACTGTTGAGCTTACTATTCGCAAAAGGACTGGCAAGCCAAGGAAGACCTCCACAGCTGATGACAGAAGAATTCTCACTATTATAAAGAAATATCCCCAAACACCTGTCCGACAGATCAGAAACACTCTTCAGGAGTCAGGTGTGGATTTGTCAATGACCACTGTCTGAAGAAGACTTCATGAACAGAAATACAGAGGCTACACTGCAAGATGCAAACCACTGGTTAACCTCAAAAATAGGATGGCCAGGTTACAGTTTGCCAAGAAGTACTTAAAAGAGCAACCACAGTTCTGGCAAAAGATCTTGTGGACAGATGAGACAAAGATTAACTTATGTTAGAGTGATGGCAAGAGCAAAGTATGGAGGAGAGAAGGAACTGCCCAAGATCCAAAGCATACCACCTCATCTGTGAAACATGATGGTGGGGGGGGGGTATGGCCTGGGCATGTATGGCTGCTGAAGGTACTTGCTTGCTTATTGATGATACAACTGCTGATGGTAGTGGCATAATGAATTCTGAAGTGTATAGCC
The DNA here is from genome assembly GCF_010909765.2 of Amblyraja radiata. Classification (NCBI taxonomy): domain Eukaryota; kingdom Metazoa; phylum Chordata; class Chondrichthyes; order Rajiformes; family Rajidae; genus Amblyraja; species Amblyraja radiata. The sequence continues at coordinate 34,451,545 of NC_045970.1, read as the reverse complement.
ACATCCTATTGGCCCAAGTTCAAACAAATGCCTCAAAACATTGGCCGGCGGTTCATTCTACAGCAAGACAATGATCCCAAACATACTGCTAAAGCAACAAAGGAGTTTTCAAAGCAAAAAAATTGTCAAATCTTGAGTGGCCAAGTCAATCACCCGATCTGAACTCAATTGAGCATGCCTTTAATATGCTGAAGAGAAAACTGACTAGCCCCCAAAACAAGCATAAGCTAAAGATAGCTACAATACAGGCCTGGCAGAGCATCACCAGAGAAGACACCCAGCAACTGGTGATGTCCATGAATTGCAGACTTCAAGCAGTCATTGCATGCAAAGGATATGCAACAAAACACTAAACATGACTACTTTCATTTACATGACATTGCTGTGTCCCAAACATTATGGTGCCCTGAAATGGGGAGACTATGTATAAACACTGCTGTAATTTCTACATAATGAAACCAAAATGTATAACAATGGATTTTTTTTCTATTACAAATCTCAAATTGTGGAGTACAGAGGCAAATAAATAAATTATGGGTCTTTGTCCCAAACATTAAGGAGGGCAGTATACATATATCTATATTACTAAAACTTTGTTCTTGACCGCTTTTGGCGATCTGTGCTGCGATTTCCGAGAGAACGCCGTCACCTACGGCCGTCATTTTTGGCCACCTCGCTCAGAGCCCCCCTCCGCCGCATGTGTGCTGAGGATTTTTCCCGTCGATGAAAAATGACAGAGATATTAATGATTTTACAAAATTCCCCATTCTCTCTGCTGCCCCCGCTGGCGGCAGGGGGGATGGACTATAAAACCAGGAAGTGGTGTGCCTCAATTAGTCTGCAAGCTGGAGGAAGGCAGAGGGTCACGTTTCTCTGAGCTGTGAATAACACTGAACACATGTTCACACAATTGTGAGTAAGTACCCTTAATGTGGTTTGAAAATGAAAATATGGTTAAAGTAAAAAAGCACTGTCTGCAAATGGTTGTTTGGGGGGTTTGGGTTGAAATAAAAAGGCACTCTCTCTCCCCCCCCCTCTCCTCTCCCCCCTCTCCTCTCCCCCCCTCTCCTCTCCCCCCCTCTCCTCTCCCCCCCTCTCCTCTCCCCCTCCTCTCCTCTCCCCCTCCTCTCCTCTCTCCCCCCTCTCTCTCTCCCCTCTTTTTCTCCCCCTCCTCCCCTCCCCCACCGTCCCTCCCCTAAACCCCCCTCCCCTCCACGCACCCCTACCCCCTTCCCTCCATCCCCCCTCCCCCTCCCTGCTCCCCACCTCTCCCCCTCCCCTCACCTCACCCCCCTCCCCTCACCTCACCCCCCTCTCAGCACACCCCTCACTCCCCCCTCTCCTCCCCCCCCTCTCCTACCCCCCTCCTCTCCTACCCCCCTCCTCCTCCCCCCCTCTCCTCCCCCCCCCTCTCCTCTCCCCCCCTCTCCTCTCCCCCCCTCTCCTCTCCCCCCCTCTCCTCTCCCCCCCTCTCCTCTCACCCCCTCTCTCTTTCTCCCCTCTTTTCTCCCACTCCTCCCTCCATCCCCTCCCCCACCGTCCCTCCCTAAACCCCCCTCCCCTCCACACACCCCTACCCCCTTCCCTCCACCCTCTCTGCTCCCCACCCTCTCTGCTCCCCACCTCTCCCCCCCCCCTCACCTCTCCCCCTCCCCTCACCTCTCCCCCTCACCTCACCTCTCCCCCTCCACTCACCTCTCCCTCTCCCCCCCTCCCCTCACCTCTCCCCCCCTCTCTCCCCCTCACTCTCTCCTCCCCTCCACCCCCACCTTTCCCCTCTCACCCACCCTCCCTCTTCTCCTCCTCGCCACCCCCTCTCCCTCTTGCCCCTCTCTCTCTGTCTCTCTGCCCCTTCTCTCTCTGCCCTCACTCTCTACCCCCCCCCCCTCCCCCCTCTCTAGATGTGACTGCAAGTTGGGGGCTATGCGTCAGTAGATAGGGTGGTTATGGGGTGAAAGGAGAAAATTAATAATATTCATATAATTTCAAGGGGGGTAATTAGCGTGAGTGCGGGGGGGGGGGGGGATAGTTAGTGTGTGTGATGCTGCATGCCGCCTCCCCCCCACAACCGCTCGTTGGGTGAACAGACCCAACGGGTCTGCACTTGGTCCAGTATGTATATGGATGTGTGTGTGTGGGTATGTACTTACTGAGCTTTTTTATGTTTATATATATGTACGTTTATACAGACAAACAATAATAGTTTAAAAAGATAAAACGCATGCTCCCAAGTCTATGGAGTTCAGAGCTTATTTGGATGTTGTAGTGTTTAATAGCCTGATGGCTGTAGGGAAGAAGATGTTCCTGAACCTGGACGTTACAGTTTTTCATGCTCCTATCTTCTTCCCGGTGGCAGGAGTGAATGATGGTCAGCGTGGACACAGTGGGCTGAAGGGCCCTTCTCTGTGCTATACGACTCTATGCCTTTAACATCAGAAGTAAGCATGCTTCCACGAAGCGATGGATAATGTTGAGAGGACAGACAGAAGAATCCCCTTAAATAGATTATGCAGTAAATCAGCTCCCATTGTAACAGGAAGCCCGAGATAACACCACTGTGACAAAATTGAATTAATTTGTTTCTGAGAGCCGTGAAATAGTTTAACAAGCATTTACTTTTCAGGGGTACAGCTGTGAAACTTTATCTCCTGCAAAAATATAAGGTAATTAAACAAATGCGCTAAAAAGAAATGAGTTATCAATTAGTAACTTCTTGTTAATATTCTGTGGATCCGTAGCTCTGCAAGGGTTTAACAAAAGCTTAATTAAAAAGCCATTATCAATTTACTTAAGGGGTCATTAGAAATAGTGCCTGAAGTGAAGTGTTAATTTTCAGTCAAGGTCAGAAGGAAAGTAAAGAGAATTTAGAATGGACAAATTAAACAGGAATAGCTTTTAATTTGAAAGATAAGACAAAGTACATTTATCTGCATTTATGAAGGAAATATGGATTTGACCCATAGGAAGGTCTAAATGGATTGCACTTCTGGAGAAGGCAGTCCTGATGGGACAGCATCTTAATGTTCAACAGAAGCTACTGATCTGAGGCACAAGGAAGTGCAGATGGAGGATGCCGGATTAAGGCAGCAAATCAGGCAGCATCTCTGGAGAACAGGGATGGGTGATGTTTTGGGTCGGGATTCTTCTACTGATGTAAAGTTATTAAACTCCTGACAAAAAGATAAAGAACAATTGCAATGAAAACAAGAAATGAACAGAGATAATTGCAATAAAACAAGGAATAAAAACAGGAAAGGAGCAGCACAGTGATAGAGACACAGCCTTAAGGGCCTGTCCCACTGTACGAGGTAATTCAAGAGTTCTCCCGAGTTTTCCCCTGATTCGAACTCGGAGAATGTCCGTAGCGGGTCCGTAGGAGTTCGTGGATGTCTCGTAGCGGCTCGTACGAGTAAAAAGTAACCATTTTTTTAATCACAAGTATTTTTTTACTCGTGGGCATTTTTCACAGTATTGAAAAAACATCACGAGTTTACCGGATTTCCCGAATACCTACCATTAGCATTACGTGCCGCTACAAGACATCCACAAACTCCTACGGACCCGCTACAGCATTCCCTGAGTTTGAATGAGGGGAAAAGTCGGGAGAACTCTTGAATTACCTCGTACGGTGGGACAGGCCCTTTACAGTGCCAATGTTCCGGGCTCCATCCTGACTCCGGGTGTTGTCTGTACAGTGTTTGAACATTCTTCCTGTGACCACGTGGGTTTTTTCCGGGTGCTCCGGTTTCCTCCCACACTCCAAAGACTTGCAGGCTTGTAGTTTAATCGGCTTCTGTAAATTGTCCCTAGTGTGCGGAATAGAACTAGTGTACGGTTGATCACTGGTTAGCAAGGTCTCGAAGGTGCTGTTTCCACGCTGTATTTCTAAACTTAATTAGTCTAAATCCTCAAGTCAGGCGAAATCTGTGGAGAGAGATACAGAGTAATTGTTGAAAAGCCCATTCCCTCCACGGATGCTGCTTGACCCGCTGAGTTGCTCCGCAACTTTGTGTTTTGCTCAAGATTCCAGCATCTGCACCCACTTGAACCTACAGAATAAATCGATGACTTTTCATTACAATCTGATGAGGAACCTTTCTGGTGAAAGGTTGAAACGATCTGAACTATTGACTGTTTCTCCCTCTACTGAACACAGGAAGGATTTACAGCGTTCACTGTTTATATCTTGACAGTCACAGCTAAATTAGTTGGCATTCTTTTGGCACTCGGAGAATCATAGTGTCGTAGAGCCGTACAGCATGGAAACAGGCCCTTCGGCCCACATTGCCCATACCGACCAAGTTGGCATATTGAACGTCCCATTTGCCTGAATTTTGCCCATAGCCCTCTCAGCCTTTCCAATCCATATACATTGCTGTAAAGAAATCTTATTTCTGAGAGAATAATTGGTGAATAATTGGTTATGGAGGAATGTCCAGTCGAAACAATGCAGGACTTGTCCAGATGTGATACAGCGAGAAAGGCAAAAATACTATCTGACAACTATCTGATATTACTCCTGACGCTGCCTCGGCAAGGCCACAAACACAATCAAGGACAAGTCGCACCCTGGCCACTCCCTCTTCTCCCCTCTCCCATCAGGCAAGAGGTACTGTAATGTGAAAACGCGCACCTCCATATTCAGGGACAGTTTCTTCCCAGCTGTTATCAGGCAACTGAACCATCCTACCAACAACCATAGAGCCATCTTGAACTGCTATCTACCTCTTTTACCCTCGGACTATTTTTGATCGGATTTTACTGGACTTTATCTTGTACTAAACGTTGTTCATGTTATTCCTGTATCATGTATCTGTACACTGTGGATGGCGCGATTGTGATTATGTATTGTCTTTCTGCTGACTGGTTAGCATGTAACAAAAGGGTCGTCTATCCATGTCCTCATGTTCAGAAAATCCCAACATTTACATCACCAACACTCGAGAGCCTGAACTTTAGGGAAAGGTTAAGCAGGGAAGGACTTTATTCCTTGGAGCCCTGGAGGATGAGGGGGTGATCTTATAGAGGTGTATAAGATCATGAGAGGAATAGAATAGTCTTTTACCCAGAGTAGAAGAATCAAGAACTAAAGGGCATAGGTTTAAGGTGAGGGGAAAAGATTTAATAGGAACCTGAGGGGCAATATTTTGTGGTAGGTATATAGAACCAGCCGCCTAAGATATAGTTGATGCACGTGCTATTGCAGTGTTTAAAACACATTTGGACAGGTACGTGGTTAGGAAAGTTTCCGAAGGATTTGGACTACATGTAGGCAGGGGGGACTAGTGCAGATGGTACATGTTGGTCAGAGTGGGCAAGTTGGGCCAAAGTACCAGTCTCCATTCTGTATGACTTTGAGTTTCACGTCCAATTAGAAAAGTGGCAATGCGTATTCATATAATTTCCGACAATGGCAATGTGTATTCATATATTCTCAGGATTTGTTTTTGAATCTTTAACCTTCTGCCTCTGTTGGAGTTGTCCTCTCAATCACAGCTGGCTAACTCAAACTGAATCTTATACCACATTACATGAGGAGATTTGTGATGGGACCTATAAGAGGCATGCAGAAACTCACCAAGTATGTAAGGCACTCATAGAAACATAGAAAAATAGAAACATAGAAAAATAGGTGCAGGAGCAGGCCATTCGGCCCTTTGAGCTAGCACCGCCATTCAATATGATCATGGCTGATCATCTAAGATCAGTACTCCGTTCCTGCTTTTTCCCCATATCCCTTGATTCCATTAGCCCTAAGAGCTAACTAACTCTCTCTGGAAAACATCCAGTGGATCGACCTCCACTGACTTCTGTGGCAGAGAATTCCACAGATTCACAACTGGCCCTGGTGTTCTCAGCCGCCGGGATCTGCGCCCCGGTTTGGTGCCAAGAAGCTGGATGCTGCCCTCAACAGCACCCTGCGGACTGTCTCCGGATGCCTACGAGCCACCCCAGTAAACCAACTGCCCGTCCTCGCTGGCATCGCGGCGGCCAACATCAGACGAGAAGCAGCCACGCTGGCCCTCTCTCGATAGGCACAGACCAGTGAATCCCACCTCCTCCATCAGATCGTCACAGAGACACCACCACGTGTGCGCCTCAAGTCATGGCGCCCCTTTGCCACGCAAGCCCAAGAGCTGCTCTGCACAACACCGGCTGACTGTTCCAAGGCCGCCTGGGTCAAGACAAGATGGAGAGACCAGTGGAAGTCAGCAGAACTATCTAGGCCACACCATTACATCAATGACCCCATGGACGTCCCTGGCCAGGACCTGTCCCGAAAGCAGTGGACAACCCTCAACCGCTTGAGTACAGGCTATGGAGTAGCAATGAAGAGTTGGGGCCTCGTGGACAGCGCCTCCTGCGAATGTGGGGACCCAACACAGACAGTGGAGCACATAGTCACCAGTTGCCCCAAACACCGGCCACCAAATGGTGAACGAGGTCTGATTTACCTGGATGATGACACATTGACCTGGCTCACCTCAACGGAGCTGCAGGTCTAAAAGACATACGACACAAGAAGAAGCAGACAACTCTCTGGGTGAAAAAGTGTTTCCTCATCTCAGTCCTAAATGGCCTACCCCTAATCCTTAAACTGTGACCCGTGGTTCCGGACCCCCCTAACATCGGGAACATTTTTCCTGCATCTAACCTGTCCAATCCTTTAAGAATTTTATGTGTTTCTATAAGACATCCTCTCATCCTTCTAAATTCCAGTGAATACAAGCCCAGTCGACCCATTCTTTCATCATATGTCCGTCCTGCCATCCCGGGAATTAACCTGGTGAATCTCTGCTGCGCTCCCTCAATAGCAATAATGTCCCTCTCAAATTAGGAGACCAAAATTGTACACAATACTCCAGGTGCGGTCTCAACCAGGGCCCTGTACAACTGCAATAGGACCTCCTTGCTCATGAACTCAAATCCTCTCACAATGAAGGCCAACATGCCATTAGCTTTCTCCACTGCCTATTGTACCTGCATGTTTAGTGACTGATGTACAAGCACACCCAGGTCTCGTTGCACCTTCCCTTTTCCTAATCTGACACCATTCAGATAATAATCTGCCTTCCTGTACTTGCCACTAAGGTGGATAACCTCACATTTATCCATATTTGACTGCATCTGCCATGCATCTGGCCACTCACCGAACCTTGCGGCACCCCACTAATCAATGCCTGCCATTCTGAAAAGGACCCGTTAATTCCTACTCTTTGCTTCCTGTCTGCCAACCAGTTCTCTATCCATGTCAATACCCTACCCCCAATACCGTGTGCTCTAATTTTGCGCACTAATCTCTTGTGTGGTACCTTGTCAAAGGCTTTTTGAAAGTCCAGATATACCACATCCACTGGCTCTCCCTTATCCATTCTACTTGTTACATCCTCAAAAAATCCCAGAAGATTAGTCAAGCATGATTTCCATGCTGACTTTGACCAATCCTGTCACTGCTTTCCTAATGCGCTGTTATAACGTCTTTATTAATCGACTCCAGCATCTTCCCCGCTACCGATGTAAGGCTAACTGGCCTATAATTCCCCATTTTCTCTCTCCCTCCTTTCTTAAAAAGTGGAATTACATTGGCTACCCTCCAGTCCACAGGAACTGATCCAGAGTCGAGAGAACATTGGAAAATGATCACCAATACATCCACGATTTCTAGGGCCACCTCCGTGAGTACTCTGGGATGCAGACCATTAGGCCCTGGGGATTTATCTGCCTTCAGTACCAACAGTTTACCTAACACCATTTCCTGACTAATGTGGATTGCTTTCAGTTCCTCCTTCCCACTAGATCCTCGGACCCCTATTATTTCTGGGAGATTGTCCGGGTCTCTGGCACTGGGAGGCAGCAGCTCTACCACAGCACCACTGTGCTGTGCAAGCCTCTGTAAAATTATCCCTAATGTGCAGGGTGGAACTAGTGTGAAAAGGTGATGACTGGTCAGCGCAGACTTAGTGGGCTGAAGAACCTGTTTCCACGCTGCATCTCTAAATTAAACTAAAATTTGGACAGGTGCATGGATAGGAAAGGTTTTCGAGGGATATGGGCCAAATGCAGACATGTGGGACTAATGTAGATGTGGCCTGTTGGTTCACATAGGTAAGTTGTGTCGAAGGGCTAGTTTCCACGCTGTATGACAATAGACAATAGACAATAGACAATAGGTGGAGGAGTAGGCCTTTCGGCCCTTCGAGTCAGCACTACCATTCACTGTGATCATGGCTGATCATCCACATTCAGTACCCCATTAATGCCTTCTCACCATATCCCCTGACTCCGCTTTCTTTCAGAGCTCTATCTAACTCTCTCTTCAAAGCATCCAGAGAATTGGCCTTCACTGCTTTTTGAGGCAGAGAATTCCACAGATTCACAACTCTCTGGGTGAAAAAGTTTTTCCTCATTTCCGTTCTAAATGGCCTACCCCTTATTCTTAAGCTGTGGCCCTGGTTCTGGACTCCCCCAAAATCGGGGACATGATTCCTGCCTCCAGCATGTCCAATCGCTTTATAATCTTAGATGTTTCAAAAAGATCCCTTGTCATCCCCTCTCAATGGCAATATTTATCAAGTCAAGTCAAGTCGTCAACTTAATTTGTCACTTACACATACAAGATGTGCAGTGTAATGAAAGTGGCAATGCCTGTGGATTGTGCAAAACACTACAGAACAGAATAGAACAGAATCAGTATTTACATAATAGAAAAAAACCCAGCTATTTTAAAAAGACACAACACAACAGTAAATTAGTCCCTGGTGAGATAGGAGTTTACAGTCCTGATGGCCTGTAGGAAGAAATTCCGTCTCATCCACTCTGTTTTGACAGCATGACAGCGGAGGCGTTTGCCTTACCGTAGCAGCTGGAACAGTCCATGGCTGGGGTGGTAGGGGTCCCCCATAATGTTGCTGGCTCTGGATCAGCACCTTCTGATGTATAGTTCCTGCAGGGGGGCGAGTGTAGTTCCCATAGTGCGTTCGGCCGAACGCACTACTCTCTTCAGAGTCTTCGTGTCCTGGGCAGAGCTGTTCCCAAACCAGATTGTGATGTTGCCGGACAGCCCCAGAGTAGAAGCACTGAAGGATCCTCAGAGAGGCTCTGAATTCCTTCAGCTGCCTGAGGTGGTAAAGGCGCTGCCTTGCCTTACACACCAGTGCGGCAGCATGTGTTGTCCATGTCACCTCATTACCATCCAGTCACCTATAAATCAGGGGCAATATACAGTGACTGATTGACCGACCAACTGGAAATCTTTGGGATGTGGGAGAAAACTCAGAGGAAGCGCGTGCATTTGCCAAGAGAGTGTACACACTCTAAGCGCACATCACCTGATGTCAGGATCAAGCCTGGCGGCTGGAGCTGTGAGCATGCTGCTCTGTGATCTGCACCATTGCCCCACTCCTACTGCACCACCATCTAGTTGAACTTTATACGCATCACGGCCACTACTGACATCGTAAACAACCACGAATAGACACTAAATGCTGGAGCAACTCAGTGGATCAGGCAGCATCTCTATATGGATAGGTAACTTTTTGGGTCAGGATCCTTCAGACTGATTGTGGGAGGTGTGTGTGTGTGTGTGTGTATGTGGGGTTGGGGGGGCGGGGTGGGGGGGTTGGGAACTGAAAGCAAGAAAAAGCCAGGACAAATCAGGGCCGGCAACAGATGACCTCAGGCAGGGAGGTTCCCCGATAGACCGATTGTTGGTGAGGGACAGCTGGATGCCAAGAGGGATACATTACTGTGAACTGTGGAACTGGTTAACCAACTTTTAGTGGAGGTAAGGGGGGGGGTAAGGGGGAAAGGAGGGGTTGTGGAGAGGAGTAGAAGCAACATAATATGTATGAAGATAGCAGTGACATTTTGATATCAAAACACTAGGAATGGACATCAAGTGACATGCATTTATCCGCAGAAACAAAGAACTACCGATGCTGGTTTATTCCAAAGAAACAGTGTGCTGAGTAAATCAGTGGGTCAGGCAAATTGATTTATCTTTCTCCAGAGATGCTGCCAGACCCGCTGAGTTACTCCAGCACTTTGTGTGTATTTTTTGCATTTATCTGTAGTTAGGTAGCATGGATTCTCGACGCTCGCATTCTGTGTGGTTTTTTTTCACACAAGATACAACTGCCACAAATTTAAAAAATATTTTTTTTAAACCCTGGCAGCATTATTAAATAAATTGGACTTGGACTGACTTCACATGCCTGGTCCCGATGTCTGGTGTCCTTCTGATCTTTATATATTCTATCTGTATGAATGCAAGCTCCCTGTCATCTGCCAGCAGTCCAAAGCAGAAGTAATCAGCGGCCTGCCACAGCTCATGGGAGAAGAAAGATTTCTCTGATTTCTCTGCAAATTCTGGCAAACCAAAATGTTCTGATCAAATAAAACGTATGTCTAGGCGTGGGTACTAATCTTGGGCCAAATGATAGAAGAGCTTGCTGTGCCCAATCCTTCATTAACTGCATTGCTTGTTTGTAATGAGATATTCTTAAATATTTGAACAGGCTCCAAGACTAATTTATTGTCGGGGAGCAATTTACCTTGATCCCACCTCAAACACGAAGGCGGATTCACCCTACAGCTAAAATATGTCGGCATTTGTCCTGGGATTGAAAACTCCTGTCTGCCCTTTCTCTGCTGGTGAATGCAATATCTCTAAAAATGTATAATTAAGATAGGGGTAGTCATAGAGAGAGATACTGCATGATAGCAAGCCCTTTAGAAAGGAGATGAGGAGGAATTTCTTTAGTCAGAGGTGAATCTGTGGAATTCATTGCTGTGGAGGCCAAGTCACTGGATATTTTTAAGGTGGAGATTGACGGATTCATGATTAGTATGGGTGTCAGGGGTTATGGGGAGAAGGCAGGAGAATAGGGTTGAGAGGGAAAGATAGATCAGCTATGATTGAATGGCAGAGTAGACCTGATGGGCCAAATGGCCTAATTCTTGTCCTACCACTTATGGACCGATGAACCGTTGGCCCACCTGTGCTGATCTTCAACCACCCATTTATACTAATCCTGCACTAATTATTTGTATGCTCTTCACATTAACTCCTCTAGATTCTACCACTGGGTAAGCGACAGTGGCCATTTAACAGCGGCTACTCGGTTGGGGTGGGGAGGGGAGAAGAAGTGTGATTTCGGGCATAGCTGGTGTCCTTCGCATAATGGTAAATCCAGAGTTGGAGATAAGGCCAGGACAATGTTATTATTATTATTTATCATGTACAGGCAGATGAGATCAGTTTGTCTTGGCATCAGGTCAGCACAAACATTGTGGGCTGATGGGCCCGTTCCTGTACTGTACTGTTCTATGTTCCATGTTCTATGTGGCAGAAAGGGGAGGGTGGGGTTTTCAAAATGGCAGATGCTGGGCCTCCTTGATTAAATAAGTGCATGCAAAGTTCAACACGGAGGAGGCAGAGTGTTGAGAGAACAGAACCGCCCAATCATGAAGCCATCACATGACTTGCATTGTAGGGAACAGCTCCATCCTAGACCGCAAGAAATTGCAGAGAGTTGTGGACTCAGCCCAGACCATCACACAATCCAACCTCTCTTTCATTGACTCCATCTACACTTCACACTGCCTTGGCTAGGCCAGCAGCATAATCAAGGACAAGTCGTACCCCAGCCATTCCCTCTTCTCACCTCTCCCATATCACAAATGGTATAGAATCAGGGACAGTCTCTTCCCAGTTGTTATCAAGCAACTGAGCCATCCTACCAACAACTAGAGAGCGGTCCTAAGCTACTATCTACCACATTGGAGACCCTCGGACTATCTTTGATCAGACTTTACTGGACTTGCACTTGACATTCACGTTATTCCCTTTATCATGCATCTGTGCACTGTGGATGGCTTGATTGTAATCATGCATGGTCACGTTTCGGGTTACCTATCCATGTTCTCCAGAGATGCTGCCCGATCTGCTGAGTTACTCCAGTATTTTGTGTTTGAGGTCATTTTGTGATATTTCAGATCGGGACCATCTTCAGACTGAGTGTAGAGTTTAGTTTAGTTTAGTTTAGAGATACAGTGTTGAAACAGTCCCTTCAGCTCACTGAGTCCATGTCAAACAGCAATCACCCATACACTAGTTCTATCCTACATACTAGGGACAATTTACAGAAGGCAATTAACCTACAATCCTGCACGTCTTTGGTATGTGGGAGGAAACCGAAGCACCAGGAGAAAACCCTCGCGGTCACAGGGAGAAGGTACAAACTCCGTACAGACAACACCCACAATCAGGATCAAACCCGGGTCTTTGGTGCTGTAAGGCAGCATCTCTACCACCTTGGCACTGTGCTGCCCCTACAGAGTGATAGAAAGCTGGAAGAGATGAAGGGAAGGACAAAGCCTGGGAAGTTACTGGTTGATACAGATGAGGGAGGCTTTTGACAGGCAGATCATTGGGCAAAAGCCAGAGTTGAAGAGACAGAAGGTGTGAGACAAAAGGATTTAAAGAGTTGTAAGTTGTTAGAGGAAGGAATGTAGGTGGGAGAGGGTGAAATGCGTTTAAGTACAGGTGGGGGGAAGGAAATGTGGGAGAGGGGGAAAATGTGAGGAAAGAACAGAGGGGGAGAGTTTTGTAGCTGCCTAAAATTGGACAATTCAATGGTTGGGTTACAAGCTACCCAAACGGAATATAATGTGTTTAGTTTTAGTTTAGACATACAGCGCGAAAACAGACCCTTCAGCCCACCGAGTCCGCGCTGACCAACGATCCCCACCAAAAGCACTATCTTACACATTAGGGTTAATTTACAGTTTTTACCAAAGCCAAATTGACCTACAAACCTGCACGTCTTTGGAGTGTGGGAGGAAGCCGGAGCACTTGGAGAAAACCCACGCAGTTACGGGGAGAACGTACAGCCCCCTTAGGCAGGATCGAACCTGAATATCTGTAAGGCAGCAACTCTACTCCTGCGCCACTGTGCCACGAAGGTACATGGCACAGACTTCCAAATATCCATGTGAATCTAACATGGTCATGCTGATTGGTTAGAACACAACAAAGCTTTTCACTGTAACTTGGTGGAAGAATCAATAAACTAATTTCAACTAATCTATACCAAGCTGCTCATGGTTATGCACCAAGTCCTTGAGGTGACCCTCCATTTTAACAAGTGCATTCATAACATTTTAACTCGGTTCACAAGCATTAGTATGAATCTTTGCATTGGTATCTGCTTCCATTCATAATTGTTTGATCTTAATGTCACCCATGATGGGAATAATTGCAGCTTAAGCAGAGATTGATGTCTTTCAGTGAGTGTAACAAATATGCAACTGCATTTCTTTTCAGCCTATTACCTGGTGTCACTTCCCAATCGGAAAAACTGAATTAAGATCTAAATCGCAGTCAAATAGTCATTGCCTTTTGAAAATGTAATATATTATTCCCTTCAACAAACTCAGGAAGCATTGATTCACTTGTGCATGAGCAACAGCCAATGATAGACTCTGATGCGAGATATGGGATTAAGAGCGCAAAATGGAGCGGTCAGAGAACTTGACAATGATGTCCCAACTTTATCTCACACGGTGTTTTCCTTCTTTTTCATCTCCACTCCCACCTCCCCTCTCCCCACCCCACAGGTCTGTAAAGAATTTGGACATGGATCCAGACCTCGTGCACATTGAAGCGAGGACTGCAGATGGACGTAAGTGCTTATCATGAAGGTGTATCCATGGTTATAATTGGTCAGGTAAAGTTGGTTTAGTTTTTAGTTTAGAGATACAGCATGGAAACAGGCCCTTCGACCCACCAAGTCAGCACAGACCAGCAGTCCCCACACATTAACACTATCCCACACACACTAGGGACAATTTTACATTAATACCAAGCCAATTAACCTACAAACCTGATGTCTTTGGAGAGTGGGAGGAAACCGAAATCTCGGAGAAAACTCACGGGGTGAACGTACAAACTCCGTGCAGATAAACACCCGTAGTCGGGATCGAACCTGGGTCTCTGGCGCTATTAGCGCTGTAAGGCAGCAACTCTACTGCTGCGCCATCGCACCGCCTGAAGTGTTGGGTTGCTGAATATGTTCACTGGTATATAATAATAATAATAATAATGGATGGGATTTATATAGCGCCTTTCTAATACTCAAGGCGCTTTACATCGCATTATTCATTCACTCCTCAGTCACACTCGGTGGTGGTAAGCTACTTCTGTAGCCACAGCTGCCCTGGGGCAGACTGACGGAAGTGTGGCTGCCATTCTGCGCCTACGGCCCCTCCGACCACCACCAATCACTCACACACATTCACACACAGGCAAAGGTGGGTGAAGTGTCTTGCCCAAGGACACAACGACAGTATGCACTCCAAGCGGGATTATATGACCTGTGTTTACAGTTGGATTACCTGTAACTGGCCTTTGGCTAGTACTGAGGGAATGCAGCAAGACTGAAAGTACCGTCTTTTGTAGAGGGTTAATCTCTGGCCTCGCCTTCCCCGTAGCTGTCATAAAAGATCCCATCACACTACTTCAGTTTCCTCCCAGCTGTTACCACACAACTGAACCATCATATCACTGAATAGAGAGCAGTCGGTTGGGGCGGCATGATAATGCAGTGGTAGAGTTGCTGCCTTACAGCTCCAGAGACCTGGGTTCAATCCTTACTATGGGTACTGCCTATATGGAGTTTGTATGTTCTCCCCGTAACCTGCATGGGTTTTCTCCTGGTGCTCGGGTTTCCTCCCACACTCTAAAGATGTACAGGTTTTTCAGTTAATTGGCTTGGTACAAAATTGTAAAAGTTGTCCATAGTGTGTGTAGGATAATATTGGTGTGCAGGGATCATTGGTCGGCGCGGATTTGTTGGGCCGATGGTGCTGTATCTCAAAACTAACTCAACTAAAAAGCAGTTCTGAGCTATTACCTCATTGGAGACTCGAACTATCATTAAACAGACTTTATTGAAGTTTATCTTGCACTAAACAATATTCCCTTTATTTTGCATCCGCACACTGTGGACAGCTTCATTGTAATCATGTATATATAGTTCTTCCGCTGACTGGATGGCACACAACGAAAAAGCTTTTCACTGTACCTCGGGACATGTGACAATGAACTGAACAAAATTAAATTGAGCAAATCAAACAGTGATGTTCCAGCCAATATTGATTCCTCAGAATAATAATAATATCTTTTATTGTCATTGCACATCAATGCAACGAGATTTAGTATGCAGCTTCCATCCGATGTCAAAAAAAATAAATAAATAAATAAACTGTGCGACGTGACCATCTGAGGGAGACAGTCCAGGGGGGGTGGGGGGCACTCAGCAGGGCCGGTTCAGAGCTGCTATAGCTCTGGGAATGAAGCTGTTTCTGAGTCTGGAGGTTCGGGCGTAGAAGGCCTTGTAACGTCTGCCGGAGGGAAGTAGTTCGAACAGTCCGTTACAAGGGTGTGAGGAGTCTTTATGGATGCTGACAGCCTTCCTGAGGCACCGTGTGTGGTAGATGCCCTCCAAGGCTGGTAGCTGTGTCCCAATAATCCTCTGCGCTCTGTGGACGACGCGCTGAAGAGCTCTCCTCTCCGCCTCCGTGCAGCTGAGATATCACACAGAGATGCCATTAATATGCTCTCTGTGGTGCAGCGGTAGAAGGTTGTCAGCAGATGTTGGGATCAGGAAAGCAGCTTAACCTGTCGTAGAAGACACTGAGTGCTGGAGTAACTCAGCGGGTCAGGCAGCATCCCAGGAGAACATGGATAGGCGACGTTATGAATTGGGACCCTTCTTCAGACTAACCAGTTATAATTGCATTGCTGCATAATGGATCTTGCTGTCCATTGCAATCATTATTTTGCAATAATAATCATTACATTTCACATTTTTTTTTACTGTAAAGTGCTCTTGGCATCTTACAGTTTTGAAGGATATTATATCTGTGCTTGAAGACTATTTATATCTTGTTTCCTACCCGTCCTCCACAATTTCTATTTTTTGCCCACTCTGGCAGGAAAAGCCCATTGAAACACTTGTGTAGGAAGGAACTGCAGATGCTGGTTTATGCCACAGCTGGACACAAAATGCTGGAGTAACTCATTGGCTCTGGATTCGAAGAGAGGAGGAGAACTTTTTCAAAGTAGGCATTCCTTGAGTTCCTTCATACACATTTTGTTTGCTCCACTGCACAATCTCTGCAAGGTATGCCTACTTTGAAGAAGTTCACTTCCTCTCTCTGACTCCAAGACGCTGCCTGATCCACTGAGTTACTCCAGCACTTTGTGTCTTTCTTCGATATAAACCAGCATTTGCAGTTTCTTTCTACACACTTATTTTCTTTTCATACACTTATCCATTTCCGTTTTGAATACCATAACTGATCCTGCCTCTATTACAAACTCTATTACAGACTCTAATCACTCAGCACTTGAAAAATGCATCTTCACATTTTTTCTCAATGACTGAAAAGCACAGCCTCTGTGGCAGAGCCGTGATGTATTTGAAAATAGTACTCCTCTCATTTTTAGATAGTAGCCTTATTATCCTCCAGCCAATTCCAAACACGAGCAGATGGGACTAGCATAGGTGGGGCTCCTTGGTCGGCATTGACACGTCGATCTCCATTGGAACACTTCATCCATTGTGCATATTCAGTGCAAAATTTCTTCTCAATTGCAAAGAGACTTCTAGCTTGCACTGACTCAGTAATGAGTCAATCTTGGGCCACACATTGTGTGGATCTCAATTGGCCTGATTGGGGAAGAGATAGACAATGCTTGTCCAGTCCCTCACCTTGCTTAAGTCTTAACCATGCGAGAAAATTGCGTCAGGTTTCCTGTAGCCTTCCGCAACCAAGACAAGGGCCTCTTTATTCTCAGTTTATTTGGACTAATATATTTCTTTAATTGCTCAGCAAATATTGTCAACTATTCAATATAAATTACTTAGAAACACATACTGAGGAAGCCACCACCCGTATTATGTCTGACTGTGACGCTAGGCCTCAGTAATTAATTCCTGAATGATTCACCATTTCCGTGCAATATTGATACAATATCTAGAAGTCTCATTAGACCATTGATTTTTAACATATGACCACAATTAGATTAGCCAGAACAAACTAAACATGCTTGATTTTTTTTAAATGATATATAGTGTTGGCGTAACTGAGCGGGTCAGGCAGAATCTATGGAGAACATGGATAGGTGACATTTCGGGTCGAGGCCAATGTCACCGATCCATGTTCTCCAGAGATGCTGCCCGACCTGCTCAGTTACTCCAGTATTTTCTGTTTGAGATTGTTTTGTGAGGTTTCAGGTTGGAACAATCTTCATACTGATTGTAGAGTTTAGTTTAGTTTAGAGATACAGCGTTGAAACAAGCCCTTCCGCCAAGCCCACGCCAACTGGTGATCACCCGTACACCAGTTCTATCCTACACTCTAGGGACAATTTACAGAAGCAAATTAACCTACAATCCTGCACGTCTTTGGTATGTGGGAGGAAACCGAAGCACCCAGAGAAAACCCACATGGTCACAGGGAGAACGTCCAAACTCCGTACAGACAACACCCGCAGTCAGGATAGAACCCGGGTCTCTGACGCTGGAAGGCAGCAAATCTTGACACTGTGCTGCCTCTAGAGAGTGGAAGAAAGCTGGAAGTGAGGAGGGGCAAGGACAAACCTGGCAAGTAACAGGTTGCGATAGATGAGGGAGGCTTTTGCGGGCAGGTCATTGGTGCCCAATGTTGCCAGGACAGAGATGAAAAGACAGAAGGTGTGAGACAACAGGATTTCAAGAGTTGTAAGTTGTTAGAGGAAAGAATGTAGGTGGAAGGGGAGGGGGAGAAATGGGTTTGAGTACAGGTGGGGAACAGGGGAAAGTGAGGGAGGGGGAAAATGTGGGGGAAGAAGGGGAGAGTTTTGTAGCTACCTAAAGTTGGCTAATTCATTGTTCACGTGGTTGGGTTGTAAGCTCCTCAAACGGAATATGAGGTGTTTCGTTTTAGTTTAGATAACACAGAAGCAGACCCATTATCCCGCCAAGTCCGTGCTGACCAGCAATCCCCCGCAATAACACTTACCTACACACTAGGGATAACTTACAATTTTTACCAAAGCCAAATTAATCTTAAAGCCAGCACGTCTTTGGAGTGTGGGAGGATACCGGAGCACCTGGAGAAAACCCACACGGTCACGGTGAGAATGTACAAACTCTGTACAGACATCCCCGTTAGGCAGGATTGAACGTAGATCTCTGTAAGGCAGCAACTCTACTGCTGCGCCACTGTGCCACAAAGGTGCATGGCCCAAATTTCCAAATGTCCGTGTGAATCCAGTTTATAAGCCAATTACTTTCTCAGAACTTGAGTCATTGGACTTGCACATAGGCCAATGTGCCGCCCTTTTTGGTGCTCCTCGTTTGCATGTGGCATCATTCTGGCAATGGAGGGAGCCCAGAACAGAAAGGTCAGTATGGCAATGGGAAGAGGAGTTTAAAATGCTTAATTTTACATTTGGGGAGCATGTATTCACTACGTCAGTCCTGAATATGAACAAAGTTTGAACATGCCAACAATGTCTTAGTTGCTGAATAGACACTAGCTTAACAAAGTAAGGCTCAACTCACCGAGGATTAACTGCACTAAAGACACTTGTGAGCAGTGCTTTTATTTTACTTTAGGCTTTAGAGATACAGGGCGGAAATGGGCCATTTGGCCCCCCGAGTCTGCGCTGACCGGTCATCATCCCGTACACCATCCTGCCTATGATAGATCATTTACAATTTTATTTTACTAAAGTCAATTAATCTACAAACCGCCGAAGAAAATCCACGCGGTCACAGGGAGAACGTACTAACTTCGTACAGACAGCACTCGTAGTCAGTATCAAACCCGGGGCTTCGGCGCTGTAAGGCAGCAGCTTTACTGTTGTATTGTGACTGTACTGTGCAGCGTACCGCACATTACAATCTAGATTTACACATTTTTAGAATTCTTAATATTATGGAAGCATGACTGAAATTTAAAAAATAAAATCTATTAACTAAATTAGGCGATCAGGTCTTTAAACAACTCAACAAACCTGTAAGGTGATCATCAGCCACACACACCAACAGCAAACAAATGGTGTATTGCTTTTGGGCCAGAATCAATGACTCATGGGAATCTTTAAAGTAGGAATAGACTCTTCAGCCATTAAGCCAACCCCAACATAGTCTGTGTTTGAGTGCTTTATGATGAACTCAGTGAAAAGCTGCCAGATAATCCTTTAAACTTAATGAACATTAAGTTCTTTCCATGCCAGAAATTCCAGAGGCTTTCTTACTGCCTCACGGGTGGCATAGTGGCGCAGCGGTAGAGTTGCTGCCTTACAGTGCCAGAGACCCGGGTTTCACCCTGACTACAGGTGCTGTCTGTAGGGAGTTTGTACGTTCTTCCAATGACCGCATAGGTTTTTACCGGGTGCTCTGTTTTCCTCCTAAACGTCAAAGACATACAGGTTTGTAGGTTAATTGGCTTTTGTAAATTGTAAATTGTCCCTAGTGTGTAGGATAGTGCGGGTGTAGCGGGTGACCGATGGTCGATGCGGATTCACAAGACTGAATGGCCTGTTTCTGCACTGTATCTCTAAAGTCTAAAAAGTCTAAAGTCTCTGTGCTTTTTCTCAATGAAGGTCCATGTATTTATTTTTTAAGAAGTCAGCCAACAATTGCCTTCCCTTCATAAGAAAAGAATGAAGCCAACTGGCCCCTCAAGCTGTTTCTTCCATCAGATCAGGGCTGAACTGTAACCTCACTATCTAAAGACACAAAATATTGATACAAACATCTGGAGTAACTCAGCAGGTCAGGCAGCATCTCCAAAGAGCATGGATAGGTGACATTTTGGGTTGAGACTCTTCTTCAGATTGAGAGTCAGGAGAGAGGGAAACGAGAGATATGAAAAGGTACAAAGAACAAATTAATGAAAGGTATGCAAAACGACAAATCAAAGCCAGCAACAATGATAGAAACATAGAAACATAGAAAATAGGTGCAGGAGGAGGCCATTCGGCCCTTCGAGCCAGCACTGCCATTCATTGTGATCATGGCTGATTGTCCCCAATCAATAACCCGTGCCTGCCTTCTCCCCATATCCCTTGACTCCACTAGCCCCTGGAGCTCTATCTATCTCTCTCTTAAACCCATCCATGAGTTTGCCTCCACTGCCCTCTGTGGCAGGGAATTCCACAAATTCACAACTCCCTGGGGGAAAAAAGTTTTTTTCTCACCTCAGTCTTAAATGGCCTCCCCTTTATTCTAAGACTGTGGCCCCTGGTTCTGGACTCACCCAACATTGGGAAAATTTTTCCTGCATCTAGCTTGTCCAGTCCTTTTATAATTTTATATGTTTCTGTAAGATCCCCCCTCATCCTAAACTCCAGTGAATACAAGCCTAGCCTTTTCAATCTTTCCTCACATGACAGTCCCACCATCCCAGGGATCAATCTCGTGAACCTACGCTGATTGCCTCAATCACAAGGATGTCCTTCCTCAAATTAGGAGACCAAAACTGTACACAATACTCCAGGTGTGATCTTACCAGAGCCCTATACAACTGCAGAAGAGCCTCTTTACTCCTATACTAAAATCCTCTTGTTATGAAGGCCAACATTTTCTATTAGCTTTTTTCACTGCCTGTTGAACCCCATTGAGATAATAATCTGCCCCCTTGTTTTTGCCGCCAAAGTGGATAACAAAGTGGACATTTATCTATATTATACTGCATCTGCCCTCTCACTCAACCTGTCCAGGTCACCCTGCAACCTCCTAACATCCTCTTCACAGTTCACACTGCCACCCAGCTTTGTGTCATCCGCAAACTTGCTAGTGTTACTC
This sequence comes from Amblyraja radiata, assembly GCF_010909765.2. Taxonomy (NCBI): domain Eukaryota; kingdom Metazoa; phylum Chordata; class Chondrichthyes; order Rajiformes; family Rajidae; genus Amblyraja; species Amblyraja radiata. Next base: position 34,430,681 of record NC_045970.1, on the reverse strand, counting down.
CTAAGTCCCTCTTCCAAATCATTAATATATATGGTAAACAGTTGCGGCCCCAACACCGAGCCTTGCTGGAGAGGACCTATTCACTCGCTCTTTACTTCCTGTCTGCCAACCAATTTTCTATCCATGTCAACACCCTACCTCCAATACCATGTGCTCCAGTACCGGGCTTTCTGAAAGTCTAGATACACTACATCCACTGGCTCCCTTTCATCCATTTTACTTGTCACATCTTCAAAAAATTCCAGAAGATTAGTCAAGCATGATTCCCCTCTCACAAATCCATGTTGACTTGGACTAATCCTTTTACTGCTATCCAAATACCCCATTATTACCTCTTTAATAATTGACTCCAGCATCTTTCCCACCACCGAAGTCAGGCTAACTGGTCTGTAATTCCCTGTTTTCTCTCTCGCCCCTTTCTTGAAAAGTGGGATAACATTAGCTATCCTCCAATCCAAAGGAACTGATCCTGAATCTATTGAACATTGGAATCTATTGATCAAGGGAAGATGGAGCCCACAATGGCCCATTGTTGGTTGTGGAGAAGATGATAATGAGTGGATACAAACAGTGAAACTAAGCAGAACGACAGTGAAACTAATTGCCACGACTTGGGTGGGGGAGAGACAGAGAGAGGCGGAATTCGAGGGTTACTTGAAGTTAGAGAACTCAATATTCATGCTGCTGCCTTGTAAGCTGCGCCATAAATACACAACTGTTTTTATATATCCCTTACAACTTTAGGTTAACAGATTAACATGATCTGTTAATTGCAGATTTTAAAATTAATTGATATCTTTCCTACATATATTGGTCTGGTTCGGAATCTCTGTTCTACACGGCCACTATCTTGTGGGGGAAGGATTTTCTGATCTAAAGCCTTATTGAGGTGTGAAAACATTCCTGTCGTGGCATCTAGCCCAAGGCTCCTTGCCCATGGTAAATGGCTTGCTACTTTGTATTAAACAAAGTGTTGGAGGAACTTCAGTGCAGCATTTGTGAAGGGAAATAGACAGACAGTGTTTCAGGTCAGTACCCTTCTTCAGCCTAACACTTCATAAAGCGGCCCTTCAGGCCACTAATTTATACCTCTGACTTTCATCATTCTAAAGATCTCCCTCCCACCCTGCTTCAGTGAAAGTAAATTGAGTCAATCGAGTATTTCTTCCCAATCTAAGTCATCTCATGCCTTACAATCGTTCCCCTCAGTTATTTTGAGATTCTGTGTGGGACTTGATCATTAATCTGTACAATGTCGCTGGAGACAGTCTGACGATTGTGCCACGGCTCTCAATTTCCCTCAATGACCAATTTGGTTTGATAACTGCTTCACGCTGATGAGAAGCTTTCATTGCACGATCTGTGACAAAGCCAATTTGCTCAAAATCAGATCCGTAAGGATTCCATTGTTAAAGTTTAAATGCTCCATTACACAGAATGTACAGATGCAACACGGATCAATGGAGCCAACTGGCTTTCACCTCCCCTCTCATATTCTCCACGATTCACAAATGGTCAATGGTCAGGTACAGGATACTGAGTTGGATGATCAGCCGTGATCATATTGAATGGCGGTGCAGGCTCGAAGGGCCGAATGGCCTACTCCTGCACCTAATTTCTATGTTTCTATGATAATTCTCACAAATGATAGGAATTGCTTGGGTCAATGCGCAGCATCTTTTACCCAGAGTAGGGGATTCAAGAAACCAGAGGACATAGGGTTCAAGGTGAGAGGGGAAAGTTTTAATAGGAACCTGAGGGGCAACATTTCCACTCAAGAGGGTGGCGGGTATATGGAATGAACTGCCAGAGGAGGTAATTGAAGCAGGGACAATGGACATTTAAAAGGCACTTGAACAGGTACATGGGTAGGAAGGGTTAAGAGGGGAAAATGAAAGATACAAAATGCTGAGTAACTTAGCACGTCGGGCAGCATCCCTGGAGAACATGGATGGGTGACATTTTGGGTGACAGATGGTGTGAAGAAATGTCCTGACTCAAAACGTCATCTGAGTTTAGTTTAGAGATACAGTGTGGGAACAGACCCTTCAGCCCACTGAGTCCATGCCGACTAGCGATACCCGTACACTAGCACTATCCTACACACTAGGGGCAATTTAAATTTTTTACCAAAGCCAATTAACCTAGAAAACTGTACGTCTTTGGAATGTGGGAGGAAACCGGAGCACCCACGTGGTCACGCGGAGAAGGTACAACTCCAAACAGCCAGCACCCTTAGTCAAGATCAAACCCAGGTTTCTTGGGCCGTAAGGCAGCAACTCTACCGCAGATACACTGTGCCGCCCCCACCAATGCATGTTCTCCAGGGATGCTGCCTGACCCACAGAGTTATTTCTTCGTTTTTCTTTTATTTTGTATATTATCATCTGCAGTTCCTTGTTTCCAAGGTTTAGAGGGATATGGAGCAAATGAGGGCAAATTAATCTAGCTTAGATGGGTCATCATGGTTGGCAAGAACGAGTTGGGCCAAGGGCCTCTTTCTGTCTGTTTGACTATGACCTGTCAAATTCAGTGGTTCAAAGATGGTGCTATGTTTGCATCAATGAGGTGAATCTATGAATCTGTGCCTCTCAAAGTTTTGAAGAAGGGTGCCAACCAGAAAAAGTCACCTATCTATGTTCTCCAGAGATGCAGTCTGACCTGTTGAGTAATTCCAGCACTTTGTGTCTTTTTGTTTGTAAATCAGCATCTGCGGTTGCTTGTGTCCTCATATGTTGACTCTTCTCCAACTTATTTATTTTGCAAGTTGGCAAGCTCTAAACTCTCACCACTTATTAGACGAAGAGATTCCAATTGACATCCCCAATCCATTCTCATTGGCTCTTTAATATTTATGGCCGCTCAAGTGAAAACATGTTCTCTGCCAAAAATTGTACCACTTCAAAGGCTTTATTTAGCTTTCCTTGCTCCACAGAGGAGAGATCTGTTCTGTTTAGTCTTCTCTGAGAGGTACTGTATCACCTCAATGGTCTGGTAATTTCCTCATAAAGTTGTCAGCCTATTCCTCCTGAGTCTCTTTATTATTCCGGTCAAGGAAGCACCACTGTAGGCCAGTGAGTACAAGATGAGCCCGTTCAAGTTGGGGCATGGATGACAGAGGTTTAGTTTAGTTTAGTTTAGAGATACAGCATAGAAACAGGCCCTTCAGCCTACCGAGTCCTCCCTGACCAGCGATCCCTGTACAACAGCACTATCCTACACACGAGGGACAATTTACAATTTATACTGCAGCTAAATTAACCAATAAACCTGTAAACATCTCTGCATAAGGTCATAAGGCCATAAGTGATAGGAGCAGAATTAAGCCTTTCAGCCCATCAAGTCTACTCCACCATTCAATCATGGCTGATCTATCTCTCCCTCCTAACCTCATTCTCCTGCCTTCTCACGATAACCCCTGGTGCAGTGTGAGGAGAACCCACAATGTGACGGGGAGAATGTCAAAACAATATTTTGTTTCTTTGATGAGATTACTTAAACGACAGCATAATGTTGCACTGTTCCTAAGATGGCCCTGTTTCCTTCCTAAAAACCCTCTACTTTTACTTTCTTGTCACAGATGCTGAATATATCACCTGTCGAATTCAGAACTGTTCAGAAGCAGCAAGCAGCAAGCTGTTCCCAGGTTATATAGACCACAATTCATTGGTGGTTCAAGATGACTACATCTTTGCACAGGTAAAATAGTCACTATCTACCTTTTTGTTCCAACAGCATCGATTGAATCAAACTTTAAAACTGTTTTTTAACGCAGTGTCGTTAACGTTTGTTCGTGTAGCACTGAAGACTTTCCATTATTTAAAGAATTCCACAGATTAGGAACATAAGAAAATCAGACCAGGGATAAACAATTTTGGCCGCTGAAGCCATTCACTATGAACAGGGCTAAATAGATTAAGGAACATGGAAACACAAAGAGACTGCAAAACGGAAAAGAACTGCTGGAGGAACTCAGCAGGTCAGGCAGCATCTGTGGAGGGAAATGGACAGTTGACATTTTGGGTCAGGATCCTTCTTCAGACTGATAGAGTAAAGGGGGGAAAGCTGGCAAAGAGTGAAGGGACGCAGTGTGGCATAAAGCAGCGAGTGATAGGTGGACACGCAACAATGTTCAGATGTTGAATCTTGAACAAAACACAACACAAAGTGCTGGAGGAACTAAACGAGTTGGGAAGCAATAGGGTCACACAGTTGGTAAAGCAAATTCAAGCACTGCTTTCAAAAGGGAATTGGATAGAGACCACAGCAGAAACATTTTGCAAAGCCATGAGGAAGAGCTGGTGAATGGGCTTGACCGACCAGATTGCTTTTGGCACAGTTTAATTTAGTTTAGAGAAGCAGCATGGAAACAGGCCCTTCGGCCCAATGAGTCCGCACCGACCAGCGATCTCTACACACTATCCTATACACACTAGGGACAATTTACAATTTTCACCAAGCCAATTAGCCTATAAACCTGTACCTTTTTGGAGTGTGTGAGGAAAGCGGAGCTCCCGGTGAAAACCTACACAAGTCACGGGAGAACATACAAACTCCATATGGACAGTTCCTGTATTCAGGATCGAACCCGGGTGACTGGCGCTGCAAGGCAGCAACTCTACCATTGTGCTGCGAGACTTATTGCTTCTGTCAGAAATGCAGCCATCCTATAATTTATTGATAGGCATCATTGAAAATATTTACTGGTTTATTTTAAACAATAATGTTGTTGAACCAATTGACTGGTTTGAACCTTCTGCATATACTGTACACATGTCCCCTGTAAGTGATAACCTCAGTTTATATGTTTAAGAAAGAGCTGCAGATGCTGGAAAAATTGAACTGATGTCGGGGGGTGAGGGGGGGGCGGGAAAAAGAAAAGAAGAGGCGGAGACGGTAGGCTTGTGGGAGAGCTGGGAGGGGGGATGGGAAGGAGGGAGAAAGCAAGGACCACCTGAAATTAGAGAAGTAAATGTTCATACCGCTGGGGTGTAAACTACCTAAGCGAAACACGAGGTACTGTTCCTCCAATTTGCGCTGGGACTAACTCTGGCAATGGAGGAGGCCCAGGACAGAAAGGTCAGATTCGGAATGGGAAGGGGAGTTGAAGTGCTGGGCCACTGGGAGATCAGGTTGGTCATTGCGAACTGAGCGCAGGTGTTGGGCGAAGCGATTGCCGAGCCTGCACTTGGTCTCACCGATATAGAGAAGTTGACACCTGGAACAGCAGATGCAGTAGATGAGGTTAGAGGAAGTGCTGGGGAACCTCTGCCTCACCTGGAAAGTCTGCTTGGGTCCTTGGGTGGAGTCGAGGGGGGAGGTAAAGCGACAAGTGTAGCATTTCCTGCGGTTGCAAGGGAAAGCACCCGGGGAGCGGGTGGTTTAGGTGGGAAGGGACGAATTGATCGCGGTGTTACCGAGGGAACGGTCTCTGCGGAGAGCTGAAAGGGGAGTAGATGGGAAGATGTAGCCAGAGGTAGGATCCCGTTGGTGGTGGCAAAAATGCCGGAGGATTATATGTTGTATGCGACGGCTGATGGGGCGGAAGGTGAGAACAAGGGGGACTCTGTCCTTGTCACGAGTAGGAGGATGGGGAGTGAGAGCAGAGCTGCGGGATATAGAAGAGACCCTGGTGAGAGCCTCATCTATAATAGAAGAGGGGAACCCTCATTCCCTAAAGAATGAGGACATCTCCGAAGCCCGGGTCTGGAACATCTTATCCTGGGTGCAGATGCGGCGTAGACAGAGGGATTGGGAGTAGGGGATAGAGTCCTTACAGGAAGCAGGGTGGGAAGAGGTGTAGTCCAGATAGCTATGGGAGTCAGTGGGTCCACCTTCCACCCCATCAGCCGTGGCATACAACATATAATCCTTTGACATTTTCACCACCAACGGGATCATACCTCTGGCCACATCTTCCCATCTCCTCCCCTTTCGGCTTTCTGCAGAGACTGCTCCCTCCGGAACTCCCTGGTCAATTCGTCCCTGCCCACCCAAACCACCCCCTTCCCGGGTACTTTCCCATGCAACCGCAGGAAATGCTACACTTGGCGCTTTACTTCCCCCCTCGACTCCACCCAAGGACCCAAGCAGTCTTTCCAGGTGAGGCAGAGGTTCACCTGCACCTCCTCCAACCTCATCTACTGCATCCGCTGTTCCAGGTGTCAACTTCTCTACATCGGTGAGACCAAGCGCAGGCTTGGCGATCGCTTCGCCCAACACCTGCGCTCAGTTCGCACTAATCAACCTGATCTCCCGGTGGCTCAACTAACCCTCCCATTCCCAATCTGACCTTGCTGTCCTGGGCCAGAGTGAGGCCCAGTGCAAATTGGAGGAACAGTACCTCATATTTCGCTTAGGTTGTTTACACCCCAGCGGTATGAGCATTGACTTCTCTAATTTCAGATAGTCCTTGCTTTCTCCATCCTCCCCCTTCACAACTCTCCCCCAAGCCGACTGTCTCCGCCTCTTCCTTTATTTTTCCCAACCCCCACCCCCGACAACAGTCTGAAGAAGGGTCTTGACCCGAAACGTCGCCTATTTCTTCTCTCACCTCAATTTATATAGTCAGTTCCACGGATTTAATGTAACATTGCATTTGAACGAATACTAAAACTTTGCCTAATTTGTTGAAAGATGGTAAGACTCATGTGCGACGTTTTCAGAGACATAGTCTGAGAGTTAATTGAAATTGAAAGCAAGGAAAGTCTTATTGAGTACAAACCGCAATTCAATCAATTGTCTTTCACATCTGGAGCTAGAACACATTTTTGGTTGTACAGCCTTTCAGAAGATCTAAATTGTCTCTAGAAAAATCAATATCACCAATTTATCTTCTATCTCACCCAATCTCTATTTGGCATTGATTTTGATCCTTGTTTCTACCAAGTGGAGAACTGTCGTGTGTGTCTCTATATTGGTCCAGTTTACTCTGATTAGAAAAGTATCCCATTCTACGAGACTTTAAGAGGAAAACAAAGAATAATGAATGCGGGTGGAAGAAAGCAGTGGCAGTGTGCTGGTTTCCACCAGAGGAACATGTAAGGGTTTAGGTTTATTATTGTCATGTGTACTAAGATACAGGGAAAGCTTTGTTTTGCATGCTTTCGGATCAAATCACATACTGTATTACAGTGAAACCAAACTCATGTCATAGTCATAGTGCTGATAAGTGTGAGGTGCTACATCTTGGCAGGACAAATCAAAATAGGACGTACATGGTAAATGGTAGCGAATTGAGGAATGCAGTTGAAAAGAGGGATCTAGGAATAACTGTGCACAGTTCCCTGAAGGTGGAATCTCATGTAGATAGGGTGGTAAAGAAAGCTTTTGGTGTGCTAGCCTTTATAAATCAGAGCATTGAGTATAGAAGTTTGGATGTAATGTTAAAATTGTACAAGGCATTGGTGAGGCCAATTCTGGAGTATGGGGTACAATTTTGGTCGCCAAATTATAGGAAAGATGTCAACAAAATAGAGAGAGTACAGAGGAGATTTACTAGAATGTTGCCTGGGTTTCAGCAACTAAGTTGCAGAGAAAGGTTGAACAAGTTAGGTATTTATTCTTTGTAGCGCAGAAGGTTAAGGGGGGACTTGATAGAGGTCTTTAAAATGATGAGAGGGATAGACAGAGTTGACATGGATAAGTTTTTTTCATTGAGAGTAGGGAAGATTCAAACAAGAGGACATGATTTGGGAATTAAGGGACAGAAGTTTAGGGGTAACATGAGGGGGAATTTCTTTACTCAGAGAGTGGTAGCTGTGTGGAATGAGCTTCCAGTGGAAGCGATGGAGGCAGGTTCGATTTTATCATTTAAAAATAAATTGGATAGGTATGTGGACGGGAAAGGAATGGAGGGTTATGGTCTGAGCGCAGGTATATGGGACTAGGGGAGAATACGTGTTCGGCACGGACTAGAAGGGCCGAGATGGCCTGTTTCTGTGCTGTAATTGTTATATGGTTATATGGTCATACAGTAGACAAAAAATGCTGGAGAAACTCAGCGTGTGAGGCAGCATCTATGGAGCGAAGGAATAGATGCTGCCGCATCTTTGCTCCATAGATGCTGCCTCACCCGCTGAGTTTCTCCAGCATTTTTGTCGACCTTTGATTTTTCCAGCATCTGCAGTTCTTTCTTAAACATCATAGTCATACAGTGTGGAAACAGGCCCTTCAGCCCATCTTGTCCACACCGATCAACATGTCGCATCTACACTAGTCCCACTTGCCTGCACTTAACCCATATCCCTCTAAATCTGTCCTATCCATGAACCTGTCTAATTTCATCTTTAACAGTGAAAATCCCTGCCTCAACTACATCTTCCGGCAGCTCGTTCCATACACCCAAAATGTTACCCCTCAGATTCCTGTAAAATCCTGCCCCCTTCACCTTAAAACTATGCCCTTCTACAACCTATGTACAACAGGTAAAGTGAAGAATGTACAAGGAGGAATTTCATTAGCCATAGGGTGGTTAATCTGTGAAATTCATTGCCACCGACAGCTATGGAGGCCAAGTTATTGGGTATTTTTAAATCGGAGATTGACAGATTATTGATTAAGCTAAACATTCTTGATTAGGGCGGGTGTCAGAGGTTATGGGGAGAAGGCCAGAGAATGGGCTTAGAGGGAAAGATAGACCAGCCATGATTGAATGCCGAAGTAGACTCGATGGACCAGATGGCCTAATACTGCTCCTATGACATGAATTTATGAGTGAAGAATACTCAGCTTCGTAGCACAAGAGATCCAGAGACAAAACCAAATGTCCGCAATGAGGGGGAGGAGAGTCAAACTCTGCCCTGTTCGGAAGCCCCAGTGAATCATTCATATGAGAGTTAGATTAGTTCCGTAGAGCAATGATTAAATCAATAAATCTGTGGTGCCATTAGCAGATAACATTATGCATTTTGTCTAGATGCTACTAATCACGATTACACAAACCATGAAACCGAATGCGATTTAGTTATCTATGGAGCCTCAGCAAATGGAAGGAAGCAGTGACAGAGGTGAAGCTGCTGCTTTACAGCGCCAAAGGCCTGGGTTTGATCCTGACTACGGGTGCTATCTGTGCGGAGTTAGCACGTTCTCCTGGTGACCGCATGGGTTTTTACCCTAGTGTTTCCACACTCCAAAGATGTGCATGTTTTTTAGGTTAACTGGCTTCTGTAAATTGTCCCTGGTGTGTAGAATAGAACTAGTATATGGGTGATCGCTAGTCAGTGGGCGGTGTGCCAGAGTGCCAATTTCCATGCTATGTCTTAGTTTAGTTTAATATATTATTGTCACATGTACTTAGGGGCAGTGAAAGGCTTTTGTTGCATGGTATCCAGCCAATGAAAGGATTCCATGTTTACAATCAAGCCATGCACAGTGTACAGATACAGGATAAAGATATATAGATATGCCATTTATTGTCACTATACATGTACAATGAGATTAAAAGCATCTCGTACTCAGTGCATACATATAATTTAGTACAAAAAACAAGAAACAGAAAACAAAACAAGGGGGGGGGGATAGGTGCACAATTCTGCCGCGCTATATACATATCTATAAAGGAAAAATGGTGAAGGATGAATAGGTAGTATTCTTAGGCAGATTTTTAAAGTTATATTAAAATATTAAAAATTATTTTAAAAATATTAAAAATTACAATTACAATACATATTACAGTTCCAAATTTCAGTACGTGGATGGAGTAGATGGAAGTCCGGGTGTTGGGCTGTGAAGTCAGTGCATGTGTGAGTTAAGATTAGTTATGACTTTCGGAAAACAACTGTTCCTGAGTCTATTTGTCCTAGTTTTGATGCACCTATAGCGCCTTCCAGAGGGCAGCAGGTCGAACAGTCCAAACGCAGGATGGGAGCTGTCCTTGATGATATTCTTTGCCCTGCTAAGGCAACGGGATGTATAAATATCCATCAGGGAGGGGAGAGGGCAACCAATGATCTTCTGTGCTGTCCTAGTTACCCTCTGAAGCCTCTCCCTGTCTGCCATGGTGCAGCTGCCGTACCATGCTGTAATGCAGTATGTCAGCAGGCTCTCGATGGACGAGCGGTAGAAGGTCAGCAGCAGGTTAGAGTCCAGGTTGTGCTTCCTGAGAACCCTCAGGAAGTGCAGCCGCTGCTGAGCCTTCTTGATGACCGCTGTCGTGTTGTCTGTCCAGGAGATGTCAGCAGAGATAAGGACGCCGAGAAACCGGAAGGTGTTGACCATCTCCACACACTCGTCGTTGATATGTAGGGGGACTAAGTCGGTGCTGTGCCTCCTGAAGTCGACGATGAGCTCTTTTGTTTTCCTGGTGTTCAGAGCCAGATTGTTTTCTGAGCACCAGGTTGTCAACTTCAGGACTTCCTCTCTGTAGGCTGCCTCGTCTCCCTTTCAAATAAGTCCGACTACAGTAGTGTCGTCAGCAAATTTGACGATGCGGTTGTTGTTGTGGGCCGGACTACAATCGTAGGTGTAGAGACAGTATAGGAGGGGGCTTAGCACACAGCCCTGTGGGGAGCCGGTACTCAACCTGCGAGTGGAGGAGAGGTGGGGGCCGAGTCTCACAGTCTGGGGCCGGTTGGTGAGGAAATCTTTTATCCAGGCACATGTGAGAGTGGGGAGGCCGAGAGTGACCAATTTATCAATGAGAATGTCCGGAATGATTGTGTTGAAAGCTGAGCTATAATCCACAAAGAGCATCCGGACGTAGCTCTGCCCCTGCTCCAGATGGCTCAGCACAGAGTGGAGAGCTACGGTGATGGCGTCTTCCGTGGATCTATTTTGGCGATAAGCGAATTGGTGGGGGTCGAAGACTGGTGGTAGATAGTCCTTGATGTTCTGGAGGACTAATCTCTCGAAGCACTTCGTGATTACCGGAGTGAGGGCCACGGGACGGTAATCATTTAGGCTGGTGATGGGAGACTTCTTCGGCACTGGGACGATTGTGGCTGATTTTAGGCAGGACGGAATAACTGCCTGGTCCAGGGAGAGGTTGAAAATTCTGGTGAAGATGACAGTGAGCTGGTGGGCACACGCTTTGAGCACCTTACCAGGTACTCCATCTGGGCCGGTAGCCTTCTTGGGGTTCACTGCCAGGAGCACCCGTCTGACATTGTGCTCCGTGACAGTGAGTGGAGTAGTACAGGGTGTAACGATTAGTGCAAAACCAATAATGTTTGATTAAAGATAGCTTGAAGGTCTCCAATGAGGTAGATGGGAGGTCAGGACTGCTTTCCAGTTGTTGAGAGGACCATTCAGTTGCCTGATTACAGCTGGGAAGAAACTGTCCCTGATTCTGGAGGTGTGTGATAGTTTGAAGGCTCCAATCTCTAAACTAAATTAATCTAAACAGAATTTGTGTAGGAAGGAACTGCAGATGCTAGTTTAAACCCAAGATCGACACAAAGAGCTCGAGTAACTCAGCGGGACAAGCAGCATCTCTGGAGAGAAGGAATGGGTGACGTTTCGGGTCGAGACCGCATAAGAATCTACGTTGATGGGGCTGAACACAGGTCTCTCAAAATTAACCGCTTTGGGGTAAATGAGGTCTTGACTCAAAAAAAAGATCTAAAAATGCTCCAGGTTTCTTGAGGCACTCGTCTATATTGGTCGACACCACGAGGATAGCTGGAGGGGATGATGTTTGCTGTCTTGTGGCAACCATGCTCATCAAGCCCCGGAGACATTTAAAGGCAATATCTTTGTCCAGAGACGTGGTCTCTTGGTGAACGCAGATTATGCAGTCTGAGCATGTGCCAGCGATGCATTCACTCTGCGCCCATTACTTTAATCTTCAACAGTTTAGATACAATTGTTGTCCGCACTGGTTTGAAGAGAAACCTAAGGTAATAGTTACAGGATTTACTTGAGAATTTTATCAGAAAATAAACAGGGTGCATTTGTGAGTGTGTGTGTGAGTTGAGTGTGTGTTCTAACTTGTTATAGCTTTTATTTATTTCTTTGTTCAATAAACTTCAACATTAAATGTATTAAGTTGAGATATAAAGTGTCATAGTCATACAGTGTGGAAACAGGCCAGCCCAACTTACCCACACTGACCAACATGCCCCATCTATACTAGTTTCACCTGCCCACGTTTAGCTCATAACCCTCCAAATCCCTCATCCATGTGCCTGTCCCAATGTATCCCAAACACTATGATTGTATCTGTCTCAACTACCTCCCCTGGCAGCTCGCTCCATATACCCACCACCCGTATGCAAGATCCAACTAGAAAATCTGTTTGAGAGGCTGTTTCTTCCATGTGTGGAAATATTCATAGGATAGCTTATTTTTACAGCTCATTTTCCTTCATGGATTTTACAACAGCATGTTACAGTCGCCAATCTAAGAAAGAGAAATAATTTTTGCATTTTATTGCGCTAATCATGCATACCTAGATTTTGTTGCCATCACATTCACTTTTATCTGCATGCGCCACAAGAAGCAAATATATCTCCATGTAGACATATGGCGATCTTATATCAATGTAGAACGTAGAACAGTACAGCACAGGAACAGACCATTTGGCCCACAATGTCCGTACCGAACATACCAGCTTCAACTAATCTCATCTGCCTGAACATGATCCATATTCTTCCATTTCCTGCATATCCATATGCCTTAAATAAAAGCTTCTATCACATCTCCAATGCTAACCCTGTGCCAATTTGGAGGAGATCTCAATTTAGGTGGGAGCTTTATTTTTAACTAGACTAAGTGGGACCCGTTGGGTCCCAGCATCACACGGGAGGGCTGGTCACCAACACAATAATCCACCTCTCCACCAATTCCAATATTGCTCGCCAGTGGGGGGGCTGTCTGTTGCGCTAGTATGGGTGGTGCTGGCCGAAGGTACTGGTTTCCAGAGGGCTAGTATAGACTGTGGGCCGAATGGATTATTGGGCTGGCATCCAACTGTTTTAACGATTTTAAAAGCCAAGCCAAGGCAAACAATTGGGCTGCAGCCACCTGACAACCAAGATTGATTTTGTGAACACAAACTTTTTAAAAAGACGAGGCAAACAATTGGGCGGCAGCCACCTGACAACCAAAATTCATGTTGTGAACACAAACTTGTTAAAAATGCGAGGCAAAGAATTGGGCTGCAGCCACCCGACAACCAAAATTCATTTTGTGAACACAAACTTTTTAAAAAGGCGAGGCAAACAATTGGGCTGCAGCCGCCCGACAACCAAAATTCACTTTGTGAACACAAACTTTTTAAAAAGGCGAGGCAAACAATTGGGCTGCAGCCACTTTACAGCCGCATCAAGGGGACTCACCGTGGAGTAGACGTGTGTTCAGTGTTATTTGCAGCTCAGAGAACCGTGACCCTCTCGCTTCCTGGGTCTGGCAGAGACTGAGTGATGCACTACACTTCCGGGTTTTATAGTCCCTCCCCCTGCCTCCAGCGGGGGCAGCAGAGAGAATGGTGATTTTTTTTTAAACATTAATATCTCTCTGATTTTTCATCAATGGGAAAAATCATCTGGTCCCGGAAGGCGGAGGCGGGCTCTGAGCGAGGTGGCCAAAAATGACGGCCGTTGGTGGCGGCGTTCTCTCGGAAATCGCAGCACAGTGGGCCAAAAGCGGTCAAGATCAGACTTTTAGTAATATAGATATCAACTAGACTAAGTGAGACCCGTTGGGTCTCAGTCACACGGGAGGCATGCCAGCGCAACCCATTCCCCAATGCAAGATACCACCACTCACCCGTTCCCCCAACGCAACCCTTTCCCCAACGCAATATTCCACCACTTACCCATAGCCCCTAACTGCGCAGGTGCGGCTCATTTCCCCTCATCCCCAAGCACTCCCTCCTCCTCCTCTTCATGTGTGGGAGGAGGGGAGGGTAGGGAGGGAAGTGGGGTGTGTGGCAAGGGGGTGTGGGGTGGGAGGGGAGGAGGGGTGTGGGGTGGAGGGGAGGATGGGTGTGTGTGGACGGGGAGGTGTAGGAGGGGGAAGATGGTGGTGTGGGGGGAGGGGGTGTGTAGCGGGGAGTGGGCGTGTATGTGGGTGGGAGGGGTGTGGGGGCGGGGGTTGTGGGGGCGGGGGGGTGTGGGCGGGGGCGAGTATGGTCGGGGGGGCAGTGGGGGAGGAGTTGTGGGGGAGAGTTGTGGGGGGAGGGGGGGTGTGGGTGGAGGGGTAGTTGTGGGGGGAGGTGGGTGTGTGGGCGGGGGGGAGTGAGCTCTGAGAAAAGAAGGGGAAGAGCCATGTGGGAGAGGAGGGCCTGGGGGAGGAGCCAGCGAGGGAGACCAGAGGGGTAGTGGCTGGAATTGGCGGTGCGATGGGGACTCACAGCGGGCACTGGTCGTCTCCTCGGCCGGGATCAGCTTCCCCACTTTCCGTTTGGCGACATCTCCAACTCCGGGCTGGGCAGGGTCTCCGACGTTGCTCAACGCTGGCTGCACGGGGCTGGGCTGCTCAGGGCTAAGCTGCTCAACGCTGGGCTGCTTCAGGTCCCTCCGAAAATTGTGTCCGGTTGGAAACCTTCGGCGGCCATCCTCAGCTCCAGTAAAGACTCGATGGCGCAGGAAGGGGCGGACCGTCCCAGTGAGTGACAGGGGAAGAGACTAATGCATGCGCGGTTTTTAAGATTTTTTAAACCTCTCTAACTTTTACGACATTCAACCGATTGGAACGTAACTTGGTGCAACCGCAGCATAGGAGAACGGTGAGTGAACTGGCAAAGAATCGTAGCGCTATCATGAAACGTTTTTGCGTAAATAGAAAGACCGCACAAATCGGAAGATAACAAGATCAGAGTTTTAGTTATATATAGATAGATAAATGGACGGCACAGCGGCGCAAGTGGTGGAGTTGCTGCCTTGAAGCGTGGAGACCCGAGTTCTGTCTGTACGGAGTTTGTACGTTCTACCCGTGGCCGCATGTGTTTCCTCCATGTGCTCCGGTTTCCTTCCATACTACAAATACGTACAGGTTTGTAAGCTAAATGGTTTTGGTAGGTGTTAAAATTGTCCCTAGTGTGTGTAGGTGTGTATGGGGTGATCACTGGTCGGTGCGGACTCGGTGGGCCGAAGGGCCTATTTCTGCGCTGTATCTATAAAGTCTAAAGAAGCACATCATGTTCTTAAATCAAAGAAGATTTTATGCATAGATGTTGACACCAAACTGCGTAGCCAAGAGATGGTGTGTAGAACTTGAGGGGAAGTGACCAAAAGATGATGCATTTTACCTGTCATTCTTTCTGGAATTGGATTGAACTACTTCCTGAATGAACAAGCAGTATCTTCTTCATTTCTGTCTGCTTTTAACGGTGTTTCATCCTTTCCAACACATGTCTAACCAAAGCAAAAGAAACTCATATTCCTTATGATTCTCAGATACATTTCAGTGCTCCTGAATTGGCCCAAGGATGATCTTGTACACACAATCGTCACCTTGGGCAACTGATCTGCCTCATTCTGATTGCTGGGCATTTCTGCCCATTCGCCGGCTGTTAGTCCTGACCTGCGAATCGGCACAGTATCGATGCTGTTACCTCACAGTTCCAGTGACGTTTGTTCGTTGCTGATCTCGGGTGCTGTTTTATGTGTGAAGTTTTCACATTCTCCTTCTGCTAGTGGGGATTATCCTGAGTGCTCCGGTTTCCTCCCATACCATAAAGGCACGCTGGTAACTTAATTGGCCACTGTAAAGTGCCCACAATGGTGATGGAGGGGGGTGTTGGGGAGGGTGGAACATTAGAGTGGTATGAATGGATATGTGGGTGAGAAGAGGTAACAGTTTAGCTTTTTTTAGTTCCGTTTAGTTCAGTTTATTGTCACGTGTACCAAGGTACCGTGAAAAGCCATTGTAGCATACTAACTAGTCAGTGGAAAGACAATACATGATTACAATCGAGCCGTCCACAGTGTACAGATACACGATAAAGGGAATAGCATTTAGTGCAAGATAAAGTCCCCGAGGCACGAATGTTGGAAATGGCCGAGAAAGGAGAGGGACAATTGGATGGAGGTGGCGGCTGGAACCCTTTTGGCCAGTTGCAGCTGGGACTGTGAAATGCTGCCAAAACCTGCCGACTCTTGCATATAGTGGGCTGTTTGCATGCATTATGTACTTATTGTAATTACATATGGCAATAATCTTATGATTGTATGTAATAAGAGAATTTCACTATACTTTGGTGCAGGTGATAATAAAGGAATCATTGAACCATTGAACCATTGCAGGGTTAAATGGCGTTCTGCCCATTGCCACCAACCAGGGATATTATACACCATCACCATGGTCTTGTTTCTTCCTAATACCATTTGAATCAATAGACAAAAGACAATATTTGCAGGAGTAGGCCATTCGGCCCTTCGAGCCAGCACCACCATTCACTGTGATCATGGCTGAGCAGCCACAATCAGTACCCCGTTCCTGCCTTCTCCCCATATCCCTTGACTCCGCTATCTTCAAGAGCTCTATCTAACTCTCTTTTGAAAGCTTCCAGAGAGGGCCTCCACTGCCTTCTGAGGCAGAGAATTCCACAGATTCACAACTCTCTGGGTGAAAAGTTTTTCCTCATCTCCGTTCGAAATGGCCTACCCCTTATTCTTAAACTGTGGCCCCTGGTTCTGGACTCCCCCAACATCAGGAACATTTTTCCTGCCCATGGCATGTCCAATCCCTTAATAATCTTATATGTTTCAATAAGATCCCCTCTCTTCCTTCTAAATTCCACTGCATACAAGCCCAGTCGCTCCATTCTATCAACATATGACAGTCCGCCATCCCAGGAATTAAACTCGTGAACCTACGCTGCACTCCCTCAATAGCAAGAATGTCCTTCCTCAAATTTGAATCAAGCAATTGAACCGGGGGTCTGCCGTGGAGAAAAAAAACGAATGCAAAGAGAAACTTTTTAAACAAATGAAAGCTATTCATGCTGTTGATTATTACACAGGTTCCTTCGATGATTATTCAAAGGTTCTAATAAACTCATGCCGATCACAGCAGGAAGTAACTGTTGTTCTGCTGTGATTGTCAAGTGACTGAGAAATACAGGTTAATTACAGTAAACCGAGAGATCTATTTCCTTGCTTGCTGAATTGATGAGTGAACCAAATTAATTTCCCGCCTGTCACATTGAAAGTGATGAAGTGCTGAAGGAGCAGAGGGCGCGGGTGAGGAGAGGCAACGTTACACCACATCACGAGGCATGGATAATCAGAGAGTGGCAGAAATCAGACCTTGATCCGCCCTCTTGCTGTGCTTCACACATCCACATCTCACACTTCCTGCAGAGGGTTGTGTAAAGGGCGGCACAGTGGCGTTGCTGCCTTATAGCGCCAGAGACCCGGGTTCGATCCTGACTATGGGTGCTATCGGTGCGGAGTTTATTTACGTTCTCCCCGTGACCACGTGGGTTTCATCCGGGTGCTCCGGTTTCCTCCCATGTTCCAAAGATGTACAGGATTGGAGATTAATTTGCGTCTGTAAATTGTCACTCGGGTGTAGGATAGTGCCAGTGTACGTGTGATCGATGGTCGGCACAGACCCAGTGGGCCAAAGGGCCCGTTCCCGCGCTGTATCTCTAAAGTCTACAGTTCTTGGGCAAGCCTGCAGAAAATAGATTCAGAGTAAAGCAAAAGTAACGGTTTAGTTTAGTTTAGTTTGGAGACACAGTCTCTTCCACCTACCAAGTCCACGCCAACCATCAATCACCCGTTCACACTACTGTTATGTTATCCCACTTTTGCAACCACTCCCTACATACTAGAAGCAATTTACAGAGGGCCAATGAACCTACAAACCCGCACGTATTGGGATGTAGAAGGAAACTGGAGCACCCGAAGAAAACCCATGTTATCACCAGGAGAATGTGCAAACTCCGCAAACAGTCAGCCACCAGAGGTCAGGATTGAACCCGGGTCTCCAGCACTGCAAGGCAGCAACTCTACTGTTGCGCCACCGTGCCACCCTTCTTCACACAGCTTCACATAAGACGAGTGACGACTTGTGTTTATACAGCAGCAGAAATGATAATAGTGTATTAACAAACAAATGGCAAGGCAGAGCCAGTGTGATGGTAGCAAACTATTTCTGATGACGTTAACCTGATACAATACAATGAGAAGAAAAATGATTCCAATGTTAGAAGGTTCACAAAGTGACTGTGTTATTGAGGCCATTTTGTCCTTCTTATTAGCAGAGAGCACGTCAAACATGCTTGACTTGACTTTATGCGCATTGTTGTCTTTTTACAGCCTGTGAATAATTCCTGCCATTTTGTGATTCACTCCCAAGGTGACATCTGGTAGACGGGTAACCTACTACGTGTCATATCGGAGAGAGGACTTTGCAGAGATGAAGCTTCCCAAATATTCATTACCAAAGGTAAAACGCCTACAGTGTCAGCACTCTTTAGAATTCAGGTAGCACCCTTCCTCAGGCATCTTCACCAATGTTTCGTGGTTAAGTCTTTTTATGCCTTGTTGAGGGAACCAGGAAGCAAACTATGCTTGAATGGTTTGGTCAGGGCTTAGAATTGGCTTTTACCTTCAACGTATCATTATAATTAGTTGAGTTTAACAGCCCTTTGGTGTTAACGCTAGGAGGATAATGACTTTCTCATTGGCCAATGGTCAATTTACTCCTCATTCTCCTTGCTTACCTTGGTGGAAGTGATTTTATGAATGAAATAGTAATCATTGATGGAGATCCAACAGAATACCCCAGGCATGGACAGTCTGGTTTTAGTTTAGAGATACAGCGAAGAAACAGGCCCTTTGGCTCACCGAATCCACGCCATCCAGCGATGCCCGTACACTAGCATTATCCTAAAGACTAGGGACAATTTATACTAAAGCCAAATTAACCTACAAACCTGTACGTCTTTGGAATGTGGGAGCAAACAAGAGCAACCAAAAAAAATCCACGTGATCACAGGGAGAACGTACAAACTCCACACAGACAGCACCCGGAGTCAGGATTGAAGCTGGGTCTCTGGCATTGAGAGGCAGCAGCTCTACTTTGTGCCACAGTGGTTGCACCACTAACCACTTCTTGAACCAAACTAATCTCATCTTTGGGCAAAGACAACAACCTGCAGGTCTGAAATGCAAAATGGAAAACATTTAGCAGATGGGTAGAAATAGACACAGAGAGTTTGCACTTCAGGTCGGTGACCTTTCATCAGAAGTCAGCAAATAAATGACCCTGTGGAGAAGGGATGGTGAGGGGTGAAGAGAACAAAGAGAAGATGAGTGATAGGTCAAAGCCTGGTAGATAATGATTGGCACAAGCTGGTCATCATGCTAGCTGGAGGAAGGCAGGGAGGTGGGCAAGGCCACCTGAAGAAGGGCAACTAGAGGGAGGTGAATAAAATATAAAAATATCAGTAGAGAGAAGGAACTCCTGGAGAAACTCTGGAACTCTTGTGGAGTTCTGGGTTTGATCCTGACATCGGGTGTTGTTTGTGTAGAGTTTGCATGTTTGGTCGTGGGGCATACTGAGACTGACTCCCCCCCCTGCAATCTTTGCACATCCCCAATCCTTTCCACTCGCCACCTTAATTTCATGTTTCATGTATTTTGTGTTTATGACTGTTGGCAGATCAATTTCGCTCCTGGGAAATATAAAGTTCTATCATATTGTATCGTATGTTCACCACGTGA
Source organism: Amblyraja radiata (assembly GCF_010909765.2). NCBI lineage: Eukaryota > Metazoa > Chordata > Chondrichthyes > Rajiformes > Rajidae > Amblyraja > Amblyraja radiata. The sequence goes on along the minus strand of NC_045970.1, from coordinate 34,411,062 downwards.
TTGTGTAGGTTTCCTCCGGGTGCTCCAGTTTCAACCCACATCCCAAAGACGTGCAAGTTTGTCGGTTAACTAGTCTCTATAAATCGCATCTAATTTGCAGGAAGTGTATGCGAATGTGGGATAACGTAGAACTTCTGTGAACGGGTGATCGTTGATCAGTGTGGACTCAGTGGGCCGAAGGGCCTGTTTCCATACTGTATTTCTTAACTAAACTAAACTAAACCTATTTTCAGTCTGAAGAAGGGTCCCGACCCGAAATGTCACCCATCCTTTTTCTCCAGAGATGCTGCCTGACACTTGAGTTACTCCAGCACTTTGTGTATACCTTTGGCATAAACCAGCAGGGCAGCACAGTGGCGGAGTGGTAGAGTTGCTGCCTTACAGCACTAAGGACCACCTGAGTTCGATCCCGACTATGGGTGTTGTCTGTACGGAATTTGGACATTCTCCCTGTGACCACGTGGGGTTTTTCCGGGTGCTCCGGTTTCCTCCCACACTCCAAAGATGTACAGATTTGTGGGTCAATTTGGCTTTGGTAAAAAAATAAGGTAAATTTTCTCTTGTGTGTGGGATAGTTCTAGTGTACGTGGTGATCACAGGTCAGTGGGTCGAATGGCCTGTTTCCATGCTGTATCTCTAAAACTAAAACTGAGAAAGAAAGCAGAGCTCCACAACGTGATAAAGTAATTAAACCTAATTTAACCTGAGGCTTCAGCTGGAAGAGGGCCAATTCGGGTCCTGAGTCTGTTCCCATACCCACTGTCCAGGAGGGCCAAGTTAAAATGGGCATGATAGTTGCACTGCAGCAGAGCAACAGTTCAAATTGGAAGTGTTGGAGGAACTATCCCTAGGGCTTGGAAATTAATAAAGACTGGCTTAATAATTGCAAACGAGTTTAAGTCTTTTCCCAACAAAGAGTAACATTGGTTCCACATGCCAAATGTGCTCCATTTAGCCAGCGATCTTTTTAGTTTAGTTTAAGACATAAGCGTGGAAACAGGCCCTTCGAATCACAGAGTCCGTGCCGACCAGCCATCACCCGTTCACACTGGTTCTGTTATCCCACTTTCTGTTCCACTCACAACGCACTTCAGGAGAGCACAGTGACACAGTGGTTGAGTTGTTGCCCTACAGCGCCAGAGACCCGGGTTTGATCCTGACGATGGGTGTTGTCAGTGTGGAGTTTCTATGTTCTCCCTGTGGCTGTGGGTTTTCTCCGGGTGCTCCGGTTTCCTCCCATGCTCCAAAGACGTACGGGTTTGTAGGTTAATTGGCTTTGGTAATTGGCTTTGGTAAAATTGTAAATTATCTCTAGTGCGCAGGACAATGCTAGTGCACGTGGTGATGCAGATTGAGTGGTCGGCGCTGACTCAGGGAATTGAAGGGCCTGTTTCCACGCTGTATCTCTAAAGTATAAAGACTAGGGGTAATTTCACAGCAAGCAATCTAACTACAAACCAGCACATCTTTGGGATGTGGAAGCAACCGGAGGAAACCCACGCGGTCACAGGGAGAGCGTGCAAACTCCACACAGATGGCACCCGAGGTCAGGATGGAACATGGGTCTCTGGAGCTGTGAGGCAGCAGCTCTACCAGCTGCGCAACTGTGCCGCCCCTAAATCTCAGTTTACAAGCATTATGTCCTGAAGATTCAACCTGCACATTACATAAAAACAGAAATACTGATGCAATCTCTCTTGGCATCAGAGCATGAAATGAAAATAGCAGCAGGCCGAGGGGATCATTGCAAAAGCAAGACAGGAAGGATGCAACCGACCAGAATCAAGTTAATAGTGAAACAAGCAGCACATAGATGTGCTACAGAAGAATAAGATTCCGTGCCCTTGGGAGCAACGGGTGGTCAATTCCTTGGACTGCAGGAGGATGAGGATGATCGTATGGAGGCATATAAGATCATGAGAGGAATAGAAAGGATAAATGGATCAGATGAATGATTGGTTCTAGATTACCAGTGGAGAGGGGAGATACAGGAATGATCAGCAGCAAGGTAAGACAACCAAGGGCCAGGGAGTTAAATGCCTCTCTCTGTCCACTGTACTTCCTACTGATGTGGAATGAGGCCATTTGGCCCATTATGTCTTCGCTAGCTCATTACCCCAGTAATTCTCCCAGAAGAGGTACCAAGGTCTGAAGAGGTTAGAATTTCAATTAAACAAAAAGTGTTGGAGCAACTCAGCGGGTCAGACGGTACCCGGACGTTGCGTCGATGGACGAGAAGCCGAAGCAAAGAAGTGGAAGCCAAATAACCGAACGGAAACAAAGCCCGAACGTCAACTAACCGAAAAGGGTGGGACGCCTAAATGCAAACTAACTGAAAAGGCGGGACGCCTAAAAGCTAAAAGCCAACTAACTGATAGGCTGCATCGCCTAAAATCAAACTCACCGAATGTCCGCTCAGCCGAAAAGTCAAATAACGGACTTGTCGTCGCCGGGGGGGGGGGGGGGGGGGGGGGGGGCGGGACATCAGCGATTGGACCAGACCCCCGCGTCCATCACATCACTGGCCGGTGGAGATGGGAGGGTGGGGGTCATTTTCCCACACTAGCCATAGGTAGCTGGGCACTCTGAACCCGAGCACCAAGTTGTAAGCGGCCGAAGGAGCGCATCCCTCGGGACAGCCCCCACTCTCCCACGGCCACGGCCACTCTCCCCCATGCAGCCGCACTGTGACGGGCTGTGTGTCGGCAGCGCCGGGTGGAGCTTAGGTGTGGGACAGGCTGGTTCCTCCGCCCACCCAGTGTCACTGACCGCAATGCACCGCCATCAGACCCCAAGCCCCACACCAGGGTGATTTCCGACCCCCCGACCCCCGGACCCCGACCCACACACGGGCTGATTTACCCTCTGACACCCACACTGGGTGATTGAATCCCACCACGGCCGTGGGGACAGACGGCTCGGGGCATTGGCAGCCATAGTAAATCGCTTTTAAAACATGGGGGGACATGATGGTGAGCTGATGACAAGTGTGAATGATAATGGACAATTTTATCTCCTCCCACCCCACCCCACCCCCTCCCGACAACAAGAAGCATGTTTTATTTATTACCGTCTGGTTGCCCGCGTAACGTACACAACAGGCTCCCACGCACAAAACACCAGATAATCTGTAAACTGTTTTAACCGAAGATGGACACAAAAAGCTGGAGTAACTCAGCGGAACAGGCAGCATCTCTGGAGAGAAGGAATGGGTGACGTTTCGGGTCGAGACCATTCTTCAGACCTGAAGACTGAGTCTGAAGGGTCTCGACCCGAAACGTCACCCATTCCTTCTCTCCAGAGATGCTGCCTGTCCCATTGAGTCACTCCGGCATTTTGTGTCTATCTTTGGTGTGACAGTTGTCTCATTTCATCGGTTCCATGTATTGCGCGCATGGAAGAGACCCTTTACATGCCGCTTGCATCTATTCATCCAAGTGTGCTCTTAATGAAATCTCACATCTTTGCGAGGGAGGGATGGAATGGATGTAGCCACCGGCTAAAGCAAAGGCATAGTTACGACAGGGAAATAATCCCACCACCTAATTAACCAAGTTCCCCAATGTAAGAACTATTTATACATGAAACATTTTTGTTTTTGATTTTTAATGCCGAGTTAAAACCCCGTCCTGTGGGAAGGGCTTGCGGCAGCCGGTTTTATAGTGCCTTCATTGTTGGTAGGTGCTGTCCTTTCACATGGACCGCTTACAACTTGGTGCTCGGGTTCAGAGTGCCCAGTCACCTATAGCTTGTGTGGGAAAATGACCCCCACCCTCCTGTCTCCATCGGCCAGTGATGTGATAGACGCGGGGGTCTGGGCCAATCGCTGACAAGTCCCCCCACCCTCCCCCACCAGCGACGTCATGTCTGTTATTTGACTTGTCGGCAGAGCGGCCATTCTGTTAGTTGGCTTGTAGGCGACGCAGCCTTTCGGTTAGTTGGCGTTTCGGCAGAGCGGCCTTTCGGTAAGTTTGCTTTTCGGCAACGTAGCCTTTTGGTTAGTTGGCTTTTAGGCATCCCGCCCTTTCGGTTAGTTTGCATTTAGGCGTCCCACCTTTTCGGATTGTTGGCGTTTCAACTTTGTACGCTTTGGGTTATTTGGCGTTTCGGCTTCGTTTCCGTTCAGTTATTTGGCTTCCACTTCTTTGCTTCGGCTTTTCGACCGTCGGCACCACGTTCGCACACGGGGTCAGACGGCATCAGTGGAGGGAATGGATATATGATATTTTGGGTCAGCCCATTTTCCCAACGTACCCTTCAATTCCACACCCTCCATCACGACGGGTGATTTACAGAGGCCAAATTGCCCACTAACCTTTACTTAGGGATAGGGGAGGAATTAAGAGGAAATCCACAGGGTCATGGGGAAAACACACAAACTCGGCACAGACAGTACTGAGAGTCTGGATAGCACAGGGCCAATGGGGTTGTGAGGCAGTAGCTCCACCAGCCGTACCACTGTGCCACCCAATACATGATATGACAAAGGATAATTAAAAAGCAATTTTCCTTGAAAACTCTGGAGCATGACAACTGCTTTTGAGCCAAATGTCGGAACTGATGATGTAAAGTTGGTTTTCTCCTTGCAGTTACTCTTGAAAAGATGGTAGCCAGCATCACCAAGGACCCACACCACCCTGCCCACACTCTCTTATATTTGAGGAAAAAAATTAATAGAGTTCCTCCTTATATTAGTTTAGTTTAGTTTAGAGACACAGCGCGGAAACAGGCTCTTCTTGCCACCGAGTCCACACGGACCAGCGATCCCCGTACCCACGAGCACTGTGCTACACACTAGGGACAATTTACAATTTATTTTTACCGAAGCCAAATGAACCTACATATTTGGAATGTGAGAGGAAACCGGAGCGCCCGGAGAAAACCCATGCCATCACGCGCAGAACGTACCAACTCCTTACAGACAGCACCCATGGTCAGGATCGAATCCGGGTCTCTTGCGTTATAAGGCAGCAACTCTACCGCTACACCACCATGCCATCTTGGAACAAGACCCAATTGTTCCTGAACTAAAGTTTTACCGCATGACATTCTTCCCTCAGCCAAGAATAGGTTGATTGGCGCGTCAGCCTATTTGCACCATTTGAAGGTCCCCCGCCAAGTTACATACTTTTCTGGGTTGGAATTAAAACACTGGTCCCTCATCAATACTGGGCCTGAGTCTGCTTTCAACAATACCATGGCAGTGCCTTCACTAAAAGGGCTGGAATGATTCACGAAGGCAGCTCACCACCACTCTTGAATCTTGACTATCCAATAATGCTACAAGAAGTGCCCAGTCATTGCAAGCCTCCTTTACCTTCCCCGTACATCCTGAATGGATGCTTGTGATTTTCGGCTGTGTTTGGTAGCATAAAACTCAACGTATGTTGAACACTGAATTCTCCAATTTTAGGTAACCTCCTACTAAACCCTTCCACAAATCCCCACCCCCTTTCTTCCCCACACCCTTCTTTTTTTTCCATCCTCCCATCCCCCTTCTCCGTTGTGACACACCTAGACTAATATTTCTCCCCACCTTGCTCCATTCTCCCTCCAGCTTCACAACTCTCACACCTGCTTTTATCTCTGGCCTTTGTTCCAACCATCTGCCTATCAAACCCCCCTCACCTACATTCATTGATTACTTGCCACACTTTGCCCCTCACTCCCAGCTTTCTAGCTTCTAGCTTTCTAGCTTCTAGCTTTCCTCCTTCCCACCAATCCGTCTGAAGAAGGATCCTGACCAGAAACATCACCTATTTCTTTTCTCCAGTGATGCTATCTGACCCGCTGAGTTACTCCAGCTTTTTGTCTCTATCTATCCATGTACATGTTTAATTCTTTGTTAAACATTGCAATAGTCCCTGCCTCAACTACCTCCTCTGGCAGCTCGTTCTATCTGCCCACCACCCTGTGTGTATAAAAAGTTACCCCTCAGATTCCTATTAAAACTTTTCCCCTTCACCTTAAACCTCTGTCCTCTGGTTCTCGATTCCCCTACTCTGGGCAAGAGACTCTTTGCGTCCACCCGATCTGTTCCTCTCATGATTTTGTACACCTCTACTAGGCATAAGACCTCTCAGCGTTGGTTACATGCAGCTTTCTGTCTCGGCAGGACATGCACATTATCAGCACGGATGAAAACCAAGTGTTTGCTGCCGTGCAGGAATGGAACCAGAACGACACGTACAACCTCTATGTGTCGGACGCCAGAGGAGCCTACTTCACTGTCGCTATGGAGAATGTGAAGAGCAGCCGAGGCCCAGAAGGGAATGTAATGATCGACCTCTATGAGGTAATGTAATGTCTGTACTCAGACATTGTAATGTCTGCACTCAGCAGCGTGCTCGAGACTATGGTGCTTCAGGTAACATGACACAGGGGAACCAAACCATTTACACAGCAAGTGACCATACTGACCTTGATATTGCAGCACTCCAACTGGTAAACAGATCTGATTATTCACGGCAGGATCAAACTGGAAGAGACTAAGCACATCATTGAGTCATACAGCGTAGAAACAGGCTCTTCAGCCTAATTTGCCCTTGCCGACCAACATGTCCCATCTACACGTCCCACCTGTCTGCATTTGGCCCATATCCCTCAAAACCTGTCCAATCCACATACCCGTCTAAATGCCCAACCGATAAAGATCCTACTGCAATCTTTGACAACCATCTTCACTTTCTACAAAACCACCCATTTTTGTGTCATCTGCAAACATGCTAATCTTGCCATGCACGTTCATAAATGGCCTTTCTTTATTGGCTATATATCCCCATCGATTGAGACTTTGTTCCACTAAGGATTTTTCAAGAAATGTATTAAAACCATGTCAAACTTCAATTGATTTGGATTGGATGTGCTTTGAAAATTAGCCCCCATTTCAGTTGATGGTATTTTAATTGTAACCATTTTTCCTAGGTAGCAGGGATAAAGGGAATGTTCTTGGCTAACAAAAAGGTCCAGAAACAGGTCAAGACATTCATCACGTACAACAAGGGAAGAGATTGGCGACTTCTGGAGGCTCCGACCACAGATCTGAGAGGCAAGGACCTTCACTGTCTTCTGGTAAGCCAACGTACATAGTCTCACCCATCATTCATCTCCTCATCTTATTGCGTGATACTGAGGCAAAAAATTCATGCCAAATTGTACAAAAACAATTGGCTAAAATGTACATGAAGTATTGGAAGTCTGAGGAAAGGTCCTGACCCAAAACGTTGTTTGTCCATTTCCCTCCACAGATGCTGCCTGACCCACTGAGTTTAGTTTATATTCACAGTGTGTAAACAAGCCCTTCAGCCCACAAAATCCACAGCGACCAACATTTACCCAAACGCTAATTCAATTTTACACACGAGGTACAATTTACAAAAGCCAATTAACCTACAAACCTGCACATCTTTGGGATGTGGTAAAAAAACGTTTCAGATCAGGGCCCTTCACCAAGTAAAATGGCTGTCCATTCCCTCCATAGATGCTGCCCAGCATGCTGAGTTCCTCCAGCACAGTGGCGCAGTGATAGAGTTGCTTCCTCACAATGCCAGTGACACGGGTTTGATCCTGACCGCGGGTGCTGAATGTGCACGGTCTTCATGTGACTGTGTGGGTTTTCTCCAGGTGCTCCGGTTCCCTTCCACATTCCAAAGACGTGCAGAATTGTAGGTTCAATGGCTTCTGTAAATTATCCCTACTGTGTAGGGTAGAACAAGTGTACGGGTGATTGCTGGTCAGTGCGGACTTGGTGGGCTGAAGGGCCTGTTTCCACGCTGCATCTCTAAAACCAAACTAAAACACTTTCTGTTTTGCTCAAGATTCCAGCATCCTCGTGTATCCATCAGAATGGGGATGATAATTTCTCCATTATTACAATAAAATCAAAATATTCAAATTAATGTTGAAATCTGAAATAAAACAGAACAATGCTAGAAATTCTCAGCAGGTGAGGGGGCATTGTTGAGACACAAACAGATTTAATGTTTCTGTTTGATGAACTTCACCTAATCCATTTTGTTCAGCATTTCCATAATTTTCTATCTTTTTGTTCACGTTTCCAACGTCTTGAATTCTCTATGTATCGGAAGGAGCTGGTTTACTCCAAAGGTAGACACCTTTTCATACTTTTAGTTTCATTCTCCCCTGACTCTCAGTCTGAAGAAGGGTGTCGACCTGAAACGTCACCTATTCCTTTTCTTCAGAGATGTTACCCTGACCCGCTGAGTTACTTTGTGTCTATCTTTGTGTTGAATTATTTATCAGTTCCTATTAATCAGGATCTTTCCCTCTAAGATGATGCACTGTGAAGATCTGTCATCTTAACGGCTCAGGTCACCTTAGTACTGTGGTAGATAGCAGTGATGGTGATGACTGGTTTGAATCATACTGTGTGTGACTCCTGTTTACAGCCGTACTGCTCCTTAAATCTGCACCTGAATGTGGCACAGAATCCGTATACATCTGGCAACATTGGCAGCAAGGATTCGGCACCGGGCATCATCGTGGCTTCAGGTACTGTACCACTCAAGGTTTTGTTTTTGGTTAGTTTAACGATACAGCATGGAAACAAGCCCCAAGGCCCATTGAGTCCACGTCGATCATCGATCACCCGTTCACACTAGTTCTATGTAGGAAGGAATTGCAGACAACAGATGGCACAATGGGCTAAGTGCTCGGCTGGCAACCTGAAGGTGGCCGGTTCGAATCCTGCTTGGAGTGTGTACTGTCGTTGTGTCCTTGGGCAAGACACTTCACCTACCTTTGCCTGGGACTAGAGACGGAAATTAGCTACTGATTGGCTACAATCTCGCATATTTACATGCAAATGCTCATTAATATGCACTGTCCCTATAAACAAAACATTATTATTATTATTATTATTATTATTACACCGATGATAGACACAAAATGCTGGCGTAACTCAGTGGGACAAGCAGCATCTATGGAGGGAAGGAATGGGTGACGCTTCGGGTTAAGACCATTCTTCAGTCTGGAGAAGGGTCTCGACCGAAACGTCACCCATTCCTTCTCTCCAGCGATGCTGCTTGTCCCGCTGAGTTACTCCAGCATTTTGTATCACACTAGTTCTATGTTATCCCACCTTCTCATCCACTCCTTACACACTTGGGGCAATTTTACAGAGGCCCAACTAACCAACAAACCTGCACGTCTTTGAGATATGGGGGTGAAACTGGTACACCCGGAGGAAGCCCACGCGGTCACGAAGCAGAATATTAAACTTTAGACTCAAGCAATATAGCGTAGAAACAGGCCCTTCGGCCCTTCAGCAATCACCCCATACACCAGCACAATCTATCCTAGGGACTATTTTCAATTTTTGGACCGAAGCCAATTAACCTACAAACTTATACGTCTTTTGGAAATGCTGCTGCAGGTAAGAATTTAATTGTTCCATTATTGGTACATATGGCAATTAAATACTCTTGATGGTTGGTACAGTTGCGCAGTTGGTAGAGCTGCTGCCTCTCAGCGCCAGAGACCCTGGTTGGTGCTTAACCTGTGTGGACTTTGTGTGGAGTTTGCACGTTCTCCCTCTGACCACTGGGTTTCCTCCAGGTGCTCTGGTCTCCTCCCACTTCCCAAAGACGTGCAGATTTGTAAGTTAATCGACCTCGTAAATTACCCCTAGTGTGCAGGGAGTGGATGTAAAAGTGAGATAACATAGAACTGGTGTGAACGGGTAATCGATGGTTGCCGTGTATTCGGTAGGCCGGAGGGCCTGCTTCCATGCTGTATCTTTTAATCAATTTTTCATCAATTGATTACTTCAATCTTTCAATCTATCTGCAAACGTTTAGTTTAGGTTAGTTTGGAGATTCAACGTGGAAACAGGCCCTTTGGCCCACCGAGTCCACGCCGACCAGCGATCACCGCACAATAACTATGCTACACATTAGGGACAATTTCTATTGTTTTTATCCATAGCCATTTAACCTACAAATGAGTACATCTTTGGAATGTGGGAGGAAATCAAGCAACCGGAAACATCCATGCAGGTCACGGGGAGAACGTACAAACACTGTATCGACAATACCCGCAGTCAGGATCGAACCCACGTCTCTGGTGCTGTAATGCAGCAACTCTGTCGCTGCACCATCTTGGTGTCACCATTGGTAGATGTCTTTCAGCTGTTTCAGATTTTGGAATCCCATCCCAGAAACTCTGAAACCCTCTGCCCATTTTGTTGTATCCCTTTGACCAAGATCATTGTAACAATTGTCAAGCATTGTCCAGTCATGTGTATGTCATGTGCACAAGTGCAATACAATGAAAACTTAAGGGCCTGTCTGTCGCACTTCGGCGTCATTTGAACGTCACGCAGATCGCGCGCGAAGATTTTGTACATCCCAAAACCCTGGGGCGCCGTGCGCGACCACACGTCACTGCCTACGTCACCATGCACCATGCGCACATCACGTGCGCGGCACAACGCGCGCATCGTGACGCGTAAATGATGTTGTGTAAATTACGTGCGAATGCCGCCCAAGTGGGACAGGCCCTTTACTTGCAGCAGCATCACAGGCACATGGACATAGAAAACACACAAAAAATTAAATTATACATAAATTACACGTGGATTCAAGACAGTGAAGAGCAAAAAGACTGTGCAAACAGAACAAGGCACGACATATTGCAATGTTAATGTTTGTTTCCTTGGGCATTTTACTGGTTTGTGAATGTCATATAATCCAGCTTGCTGTTGTTGCTGTCACAGGTAGATGTGCCATTATAAATTCACCAGACAACTCACCCACAGGAATAATTCCTCCTCTTTCTCTTGTCATATGATGTCTCTCTCTCTTCTTCTTTGCTGGCGTGGAACTTATTCAGTAGAACATACTAACAATGGACAAGGTTTCTATACAACGATTAGACCTGAAATTATTCATACACATTCATCAGGGGAACAGTTCAAAGGCCTTCCAAATAGTTTTTTTTTGGGAGGGGAATCTGAAAAGGAATGTTTAATTTAGTTTTGTTCAGAGATACACTGAGTCCGTGCAGACCAGCGATCCACACACACTAACACTATCCCACACACTAGGAACAATTTACATTTTTACCAAATCCAATTATCTTACAAACCTGTACTTCTCTGGAGTGTGGGAGGAAATCATAACACCTGGAGAAAACCCAAGCAGGTCACTGGGGGAACGTGCAAACTTCATACAGACAGCACCTGTGGTCAAGTTCGAACCCGGATCTCTGGAGCTGTAGGGCAACAAATGTACCACTGTGTCACTGTGCTGCCCGAAGTGAGTTGTGAGTGGATCAGAAAGTGGGATAACAGAACCAGTGTGAACGGGTGATGGCTGGTCGGCACGGACTTGGTGGTTTGAAGGGCTGGTCTCTGAGCTATAAGGCAGCTACTCTACCGCTGCGCCTTTGTGCCGCCTAGTTACATGACCTGACGCTAGATTTTCACTGGGATCTGCAGTTTTCTGAGACTTCCTGTCATCCAAAGATAGTTATGAGATCAAATTTTACTGCCAGGTCACTCCATATCTACCCCAACATTGTTGCGACACAAGGAACTTCAGATGGTGAAATCTTGTTACCCTGTTATAGGAAAGATGTTGTCAAGATGGAAATAATGTAGGGAAGATTTACAAAGATGTTGCCAGGACTCGAGGGCCTGAGCTATAAGGAGAGATTGAGCAGGCTAGGACTTAAAAAAATCATGAGAGGAATAGGTCAAATGCACAGAGATTTTGCCCAGAGTTGGGGAATCGGGAACCAGAGGACATGGGTTTAAGGTGAGGGGGAGAAAGATTTGATAGGAGCCTGAAGGGTAACTTTATAACACAAAGGGTGGTAGGTGTATGGAACGAATTGTCGGAGGAGATAGTGGAGGCGGATAATATTGCAATGTTTAAGAAACATTTAGATAGGTACATCGATAGGACAGGTTTAGAGGGAAATGGGACAAGCGCAGGCAGGTGGGACTAGTGTAGATGGGACATGTTGGTCGGCATGGGCTATGACTGTTGCAACATTTTAATAGCTTCAGTGCCTTGGTGAAGTCCTGGGACAGTGCAAAGTGCTTCAGAAACTCTGGCTTTCTCTGCCTTCTTGCATTTGCAGGTTGTCGGTAGTGGTCTGGTGTAGCAGTGAAATAAAGGTTCAGGAGACTGATATCTGGTGGTTTTATTTGAATTTCAGGTAACGTTGGCCCTGAACTAAAAGTGGACAACGACAACCCCACCGGCAGCATGTTCATCTCAAACGATGGAGGAAACTCCTGGAGACAGGTAATAAGTTCATAAAGTCATAAGAAATAGTAGAATTAGGCCATTTGGCCCATCGAGTCTATTCCGCCATTCAATCATGGCTGATCTATCTCTCCCTCCTAACTCCATTCTCCTGCATTCTCCCCATACTTCTGACACCTGTACTAATCAAGAATTAGTTCAGTAACGGTGAAGGGAAGACATTTTCTCCTCATGAGCCTGCATTTGACCTTCCTTGACTGAGTTAACATTGTCAAAGAAATGTAGACACAGGGAACTGCAGATGCTGGTTCTCCAGAGATTATCTTTAATCAGATGTTATTGGACTTTGTTTCTTTGGCCAGAGCCATGGGTTGAGAGGAGAGGCTGGTTGACCTTTGCAGTGTCCACATTGTTGATACTCTTTCACTTGGACCCCAGCCTCTGATGAATGGAATCATTTGGTATCTATCTTACACTGAAGTATCTAACTGATCATCAACAAATCAACCTCCCTTCCATTGGCTCCCATCCACACTTCACACTGCCTCGGCAAGGCCACCAACATAATCAAGTGCCAGTCTCATGCGGTCACTCCATCTTCCCCCCTCTGCCATCAGTCAAGAGGCACAGAAGGGTGAAAACGCACGCAACCAGATTCTGAGACAATTTCTTCCCAGCTGTTATCAGGCAACTGAACCATCCTCTCACCAATTAGAGTGTGGTCACGACCTCCCATCTACCATTGGAGTCATTTGAACTGTCTTAATTTGGACTTTAATCAACTTTATCTTGCACTAAACATCATACCTTTCATCCTGTACTCTGTGGATGGCATGAGTGTGATCATTTAAGGACTTTTCACTGAGTGGATAGTACGCAATGGTACCGGTGACTATAATAAACTAAACTAAACTAGGCAGAGATGCTGCCTGACCCACTGAGTTACTCCAGCACTTAGTGTCAAAAGAAAATTGACTATAGGGTTATGGGGATGCATAACTTCGATACAAAGTGTTGTCCATCCCTGTGCCTCCATGGATCCTGCCAGACCCGCTGAGTCTGAAGAAGGGTCTCGACCCGAATCATCACCCATTCCTTCTCTCCAGAGATGCTGCCTGTCCCAGTCTCCAGAATTTTGTGTCTACCTTTGGTTTAAACCAGCATCTGCAGTTCCTTCATACAGAGTTCCTCCAGCAGTTTGCCTATTGCTTGTTGTACCCGACTGATTATGTGCTGTTGCAACAGTAATCCTGCTCAGTAGAAGAGCAACTGCGGCTTTGGACTTTTGGATATATTTTACCTTGTAAGATGGCACCAGAGCATGGCAACTCTTTGCGTGGTGGTCTCAGAGGAGGGTCTATTATCATCTGAAACATTCACTCGACTCTTTCACTTTTCTCCCTGCAGATCTAGCTACATCTCTCCCTTTGTTCCAACTATTGCACTTGAGTTTGGCTGGATTGTTTTTATGTACAGTATTATCTGATTTACCCACTGCATTGTTTCACTACATCTCAGTACACGTGCCAATAATAAGCCTAAACCTAAATCTAATGCAGGTTTACATAAAGTGCAGGAGCAACTCAGCGGGTCAGGCAGCATCTCTGGAGAAAAGGAAAAGGTGACACTTTGGGTCGTAACCCTTCTTCAGCCTGACCTGCTGAGGTGTTCCAGCACTTTGTGTCTATCTTCAGTATTAGCCAGCATCTGGAGTTGTTTCCTACACACTAATGTAGGTTTAGGTTTAATATTGTCACCTGGACTTGATTTGCCTGCGATTCAAACAGATCAGATATGCTACACATAGATACAATCAATTCAAACTCAAGTACGATAGATAGAGCAAGCGGGAGGATACAGACTGCAGAATACTCAGCATTGTAGCGCATCAACAGAGACAATTTCCAATGGACATTACCCGTAGCTTAAGGAAGTAATGTTGCGAAGCCTGATAACAGAGAGGAAGAAGCTGTTCCTGAGTCTGATGGTGGGCGCTCTCAAGCTTCTGTACCCTCTGCTGGAAGGCATCAGGGCGAAGGAGAAATGACTAGGATAGGACACGTCTTTGAGTATGATGGGGACTTTTCTAAGTATAGATGGGGTCAATGATGGGAAGTCTGGTCTGTGTGATGAACTGGGACGAGAAGCCACTGGTATGTGGCTACCATCCTTGAGATTACATTGAATGTTTAGTTTAGTTTAGAGATACAGTGTGGAAACAGGCCCTTCTGCCCACCGAGTCCATGCCGACCAACGATCATCCATTGACACTAGTTCTACGTTATCCTACCTCCACATACTCAACTCTAGGGGCAATTTAGAGAAGCCAATTAACCTACAAACTTGCACATCTTTGGAATATGAGAGGAATGCAGGGCACCCAGAGAAAACCCACGCGGTCCCAGTGAGAATGTGCAAACTCCGCACAGATTGAACTTGGGTCTCTGGCGTTGTAAGGCAGCAACTCTACCGCTACGCAACTGTGTCACCCATCTCCAGGTCACAATCCTGTCTCAATGCAACGATAGCCAGAATTGATTCTTGTGCTGTCTTTGTTTAGTTTAGTTTAGTTTGATATTAGAGCACGGAAGCTCACCGAGTCCGCACCGACCAGCGATCCCCGCACATTAACACTATCCGACACACACTAGGGACAATTTACACTTATACCAAGCCAATTTACCTACATACCTGTATGTCTTTGGAGTTTGGGCGGAATCCGAAGATCTCAGAGAAAAGCCACGCAGGTCACGGGGAGAACGTACAAACTCCGTACAGACAAGCCCCCGTAGTCAGGATCGAATCTGGGTCTCTGCTACTGCAAGCGCTGTAGGGCAGCAACTATACTGCTGCGCCACCACGCCTGTCTTGCGACACAATCTCAGTATAGGCAGCCACACACTAAATGACCAAACAATGAGATAGGTGTCCGGTTAAGCCAGAGAAGCGGTGTTTTGCTGGACCTTGGAGCAGCCTGCTGTCAGAGTTAACAGGCAGTGTTGGTAAATCGTTTGATCCACAAGACAGCACCTCTGACAAGGTGTCGGCACTATTGATGCTTTCTACTCATCATTCAGGGCATGAGCCCAGAACTTGCTGATTCAGAAATGTGAACACGTACACAGGTCCAATTTACAGCTGACATTTATATCAATAATTTTTTTTTTTTTTTAAAAGATGTGTCTGCCATATTCTCAAGAGCGTGCTGTTTCGAATTTCATCCTCAGTCTGCAACAGGAGCCGATTAATTTCTAGGACTTCAAGTAAAAAGAACCTTGACTGTTCCCAGTCATTGTGAGACCATGAGGGTGGCACAGCGGCGCAGCGGTAAAGTTGCTGCCTTACAGTGTCAGAGAACTGGTTTCGATCCTGACTATGGGTGCTGTTTGGGCATAGTTTGTACATTCTCTCTCTGACTGCGTGGGTTTTCTCTGTGTGCTCCAGTTTCCTCCCACACTCAAAACACATGTAGGTTTGTAGGTCAATTGGCTTCTGTAAATTCCCCGTCGTGTGTTTACGATATAAACAGCATGAACGGGGAGGTGATTGTTGGTCGGTGCAGACTCTGTGAGCCAAAGGGCCTGTTTCCACGCTGCGTGTCTAATGCTCCTGTCCCACTTAGGAAACCTGAACGGAAACCTCTGGAGACCTCATTGCGCCCCACCCAAGGTTTCCGTGCGGTTCCCGGAGGTTTTTGTCAGTCTCCCTACCTGCTTCCACTACTTGCAACCTCCGGCAACCACCTGCAACCTCCAGAGATGCTGCCTGACCCGCTGAGTCAATCCAGCATTTTGTGCCTATCTTCAAGTTAGTTGGTTATTGGGCTGCTGTAAATTGCCTTTAGTTTATAGATGAGTGGGAGAATCTTGGAGGAGTTGATGGGAATGTGGGAAGCAGAAAGTTGAGTCATAGATAGTCATTGAATCCTAATGCGGGGATACAGGCCTTTCAGCCTAACTTGCCCACGCCGGCCAACATGGTCCAAATAAACACTACTCCCACCTGCCTGTGTTTGTCCCGTATCCCTCTAAACGTGTCCTATCCATGTACCTGTCTAAAGGTAAGTACAGGAAGTAGTCCAGTATTAATATAAATCAGTGCTTAATGATCAGCATGGGTTTATGGGGCTGCAGGGGATGTTAGCATTCTGTATGACTCTGTGGCGCTAATTATAGTCTGGCATCTTCGTTCACGCGGAGACCAGCGGTGAATTGTTATTCTACTGTATCTATAAACAAGGACCTTGTGACGAGCAGGATTATCCCATCCTGCCATTAATTCAGCAAACTTATGCCAAATAAAGCAAACACCTTCACATTCATCAGGATGTTGCGAAACTTTTTGAAGGATTTCTGATAAATAATTTGACAGCTACTTTCTCTGTTTTAGCAGAGGACTGAACTTGAATGGCAAGGCAGTTACTGCGAGAAGTATGCGTGGGCGAATTCAACAAATCTTAACCGAAAATACAATTAACTAATTTAAGAAATGAACATTCTCAAAGCCGCTCCGATTCAAGCTTTAAGTCAGAGTGACAGTCTGCATGAAAAGTGATTTGGAGCATATAACGATCCTCCATCAGGGCAAAGCAAAAACTGAAAGAGTTTTAGAGTCATACAATGCGGAAGCAGGCCCTTCAGCCCAACTTGCCCATGCTGGCCAACATTCCCCATCCACTCTAGTCCCACCTGCCTGCGTTTGGCCCATATCTCATTAAACCTATCCTATCCACGTAACCGTCCAAATGTTTTTCGATAGTACCTGCATCAACTACCTCCTCCAGCAGCTTGTTCCATACTCCCACCACCCTTTGTGTAAAAAGGTTGCCCCACCGGTTTCTAGGTTTCTATTAAATCTTTCCTCCCTCGCTTTAAACCTGTGTACCCTGCTTCTCGATTCCCCTACTCTGAGTAAAAAACTGTGTATTTACCCTGCCTATTCCCCTCATGATCTTATACACCTCTATAAGATCACCCTTCATCCTCCAAGGAATAAAGTCCTGGAAATTTCAGTAGGCCAGGCAGCAGTCTGTGACCCAGTGCCACACACGTGAATTTCTCTTTCCGTAGATACTGCCTGACTTGCTGAGTATCGCCAGCATTTTCTGCTTTTGTGTCTGATTCCCAGCAACTACAGGTATGAAGAAAGACTGGATAGACTTGGTTTATACTCTCTAGAATTTAGGAGATTGAGAGGGGATCTTATAGAAACTTACAAAATTCTTAAGGGGTTGGACAGGCTAGATGCAGGAAGATTGCTCCCGATGTTGGGGAAGTCCAGGACAAGGGGTCACAGCTTAAGGATAAGGGGGAAATCCTTTAAAACCGAGATGAGAAGAACTTTTTTCACACAGAGAGTGGTGAATCTGGAACTCCCTGCCACAGAGGGTAGTCGAGGCCAGTTCATTGGCTATATTTAAGGGGATCAGAGGGTATGGAGAGAAGGCAGGTACGGGATACTGAGTTGGATGATCAGCCATGATCATATTGAATGGCGGTGCAGGCTCGAAGGGCCGAATGGCCTACTCCTGCACCTAATTTCTATGTTTCTATGTTTCTATGAATTCTAGAAGCAGCTTACTTCTTAATTTACAATGGCCAATCAACCGCAATGTTTTATTATTGCTCAAAATGTCAGCATCCACATGCTCTTGTGTCTCCGCTCTCTTTTGAGAATTGGTTCATCTATGTCAATATTTCCGCCTGTTTGTTGTGCCCTTGTTCCAGGGTAATTAACTGTGGGAAGAACTTCGTGCCAATTCAACATGAAGCGCTTTTGCGTAAGTGGATGTGATTCCAGGTCCATCAATCCCACTTAGTCAAATGTTCATCCAGTTCCTTATATATTTAATTCCCTTCAACATGCGACCATTCTTATTATTTATTATGGTGAATAATGCTTAGGAACTGAGTGATTACTGGGCAAAAACTATAACTCGGCCTATTCTGAAGCAGAGGAAATGATCTTTAAACAAATGAATCCATCAAAAACGTCAACATTTGGCAATAAAGATAGGGCACGATGGAGTGCTCACTAAGTCTTTGTCTTCAGAATTGAGAGAGGGCATATTTGTGCTGCTTGAGTCTCAAGCATTCTATTCAAGATGACAGACATCTCGAGTGTTTTCGCTGAGAGAAATGAGGGCATTTTTGTTTATGATCTATATTTGTTAAGTAGTCCATTAATATTGTGTAGCCGTAAAATATATCAGTCTTTAACAGATACTGATGGATGACTTTCATGATTTATTCAGCTCTTAAAATATTTTGCATAATTAGTACAGCACATGAAAGAAGTACAGCCTTAGACAATACAACAATACTAATCAGGGTAAGGGTTTTCACTGACTGGGAAATATGAGTGTAAGTTCACATTAGAAATGATAAAGGATTTTTACTCAAACTGAGCAGTATGGGTAGCTTGTGCTTCCATTAGTTAGCTAGTTAGTTTAGCTTAGTTTATTGTCATGTGTACCGAGGTACAGTGAGAAGCATTTTTGTTGCGTGCTTACCAGTCAGCAGAAAGACAATACAAGATTACAATCAAGCTGTCCACAGTTTATAGCTACAGTATAGAGGGAATAATGTTTAGTACAAAATAAAGTCCAGTAAAGTCCGATAAAAGATAGTCTGAGGGTCCCCAGTGAGGTAGATGAAAGGTCAGGACCGCTCTCTAGTTGTTGATAGGATGGTTCAGTTCGAGTGATACAGTGTGGTAACAGGCCCTTCACCCCAACTTACCCACACTGGCCAACATGTCCCAGGTACACTAGTCCCACCTGCCTACGCTTGGTCCATATCCCTCCAAACCTGTCCTATCCATGTACCTGTCTAACTGTTTCTTAAACGTTGAGATAGTCCCATCCTCAACTACCTCATCTAGCAGCTTGTTCCATAAACACACAACCCTTTGTGTGAAAAAGTTACCCCTCAGATTCCTATTAAATATTTTCCCCTTCATCTTGAACCTATGTCCTCTGGTCCTCGATTCACCTACTCTGGGCAAGAGACTCTGTGAATCTACCCGATCTATTCCTCTCATGATTTTGTACACCTCTATAAGATCACCCCTCATTCTCCTGTGCTCCAAGGAATAGAGTCCCAGCCTACGCAACCTCTCCCTATAGTTCACACCCTCTAGCCCAGGGCAACATCCTCGTAAAATCAGTTGCCTGATTACAGTTGGAAAGGCACTGTTCCTGAATCTGGAGGTATGCATGTTCACACTTCTGTACCTCTTGCTGATGGGAGAGGGGAGAATAGGGAGTGACGGGATGAGACTTGTCCTTGATTATGCTGGTGGCCTTGCCGAGACAGCGTGGTGTAGATGGAGTCAATGGAAGGGAGGTTGGTTTGTTTGGTCTTGGTGAGACCAAACGTAGGCTTGGCGATCGCTTCGCCCAACACCTACGCTCGGTTCGCACTAACCAACCTGATCTCCCGGTGGCTCAGCACTTCCCCTCCCCCTCCCATTCCGAATCCGACCTTTCTGTCCTGGACCTCCTCCATGGCCAGAGTGAGCCCCACTGCAAATTGGAGGTGCGGCACCTCATATTTTGCTTGGGTAGTTTACACCACAGCGGTATGAACATTGACTTCTCCAATTTCAGGTAGTCCTTGCTTTCTCCCTCCTTCCCCACCCCTTCCCAGCTCTCCCACAGCCCTCTGTCTCCGCCTCTTCCTTTCTTCTTCCTATCCCCCCCCCCCCCCCCTCCTCACCTCCACATCAGTCTGAAGAAGGGTCTCGACCCGAAACATCACCTATTCCTTCACTCCATAGATGCTGCCACACCCGCTGAGTTTCTCCAGCAATTTTGTCTAGCTTTGGTTTGTGTGATGGTCTGGGCTGCGTCCTCAATTCTCTGCAATTTCCTGCAGTCTTGGATGGAGCTGTTGCCAAACCATGTTGTAATGACTCCTGATAAAAAGCTTTCTAGGGCGCATCTGCAGAATTGGTGACAGTTGTTAGGGACATGCCGAACCACCTAAGCCTTTTAAGGGAGTAAAGGCCTTGGTGTGCTTTTTTGGCCATTGTTTCAATACTCAACCTGTGGCACAACAAGGCTATATGCATAGATAAGGTAGGCAGTCAGAACCTTTTCCCCAGGATGGAAATATCACATACAAGATGGCATGTCTTTAAAATGAGAGGGTTTTTTACACAGAGGGTGGTGAGTGCCTGAAACGCACTACTGGGGTTGGTGGTTGAGGCAGATACAATAGTGACATTTAACAGACTTTTACATTAGTACAGAGATATGCAGGGAATGGAGGGATATGGATTATGTGCGGGTGGATAGGAGTTGGTGTAGGAAAGAACTGCAGATACTGGTTTAAATCGAAGGTAGACACAAAATGTTGGAGTAACTCAGCGGGACAGGCAGCATCTCCGGAGAGAAGGAATGGATGAAGTTTCGGATCGAGACCTTTCTACAGACTGACCCGAAATGTTTTTGACCCGAAACATCACCCATTCCTTCTCTCCAGAGATGCTGCCTGTCCCGCTGAGTTACTCCAGCATTTTGTGTCTACCTTCAGATAAGAGTTGGTCTTGGGACCTTGTACAATGCAGACATTGTAGGCTAAAGGTCCTGTTCCAATGCTGTACTGTTCTATGTTCAATGAACCAGTTTATATCCTGAAGTCCGATGCTGTCCACCCTGTATCTCTAAAGTCTAATACAGAAAGATTGTCTCTTAGGAAGATTACCTTTATTTCAACACTCACAGCTGGAACAAGTAAAAAAACACCACTGTGGATTCATATAATATTACATGGTACTCTTTTAACTTTTCCTTGTGAGACCAAGGTTTGACTTTCCAGATTTTAGATTAGTTTAGTTTAGAGACAGTGCGGAAACAGGCCCCTCGTCTCACTGAGTCCATGCTGAGCAGCGATCCCCTGTACTCTAGCACACACCAGGGACTTTCGTCAGCAGCGGCCTCTGCAGTCCGTCTGTGTTTTATTATTTTTTGATCTCATTTTTATGTAGTTTTTGTTATTTTTTTTGTTGGGGTATGTGTGTGTGGGGGGGAGGGGTAACTTTAAAATCTTTCCCCTGCACGGGAGACCCGACCTTTTCTTGTCGGGTCTCCGTTGTCGTTGGGGCTGCAACGTGGAGCGGCCTCGAGCAGGAACGACCTGGGGTTCCAGCTGCGGAGCTGCCGACTACTCACCCTCACGGGGCTGGCCGAGTCCGGAGCGGGTGGAGCGGTGGTGGAGCGCTGCTGCCACCCGACCTCCGGAGCTTCGGAGGCTGCAACTGCGGGTTTGGCGGACGGCGGCACCGGGAGCCCGCGGGTCCCTGCTGGGAGACCGCTTTTCGGGGCTTCCGCAACGGCGACTTCTCCCGCCCGAGTTGCGGGGTTGAAGAGCACCTGGAGCGGGGCCTTACACCATCGCCCCGCGCGGCTTGGAATGGCCGCGGGACTTTGCGAGCGCACGCCGGGGGCTCTAACAACAATACCCGGTGCGCGACCTTGCATCACCCGGCGTGGCTTTAATGGCCGCGGGACAATCGCCATCGCCAGCCGGGGGCTTTGACTTTGACTCTGATTCTGACATCGGGGGGAGAGTGCAGTGGAGAGATAATTTTGTTTTGCCTTCCATCACAACGATGTGATGGATGTTTGTGTAAACTATGTTGTGTCTCGGGTCTTTTTGTTTTGTAATGTATGGCTGCAGAAACGACATTTCGTTTGGACCTCAAGGGGTCCAAATGACAATAAATTGAATTGTATTGTATTGTATTATATAATTTACCATTTCCGAAGCCAAACTGACCTGAAAACCTGTTCATCTTTGTAGTGTGGGGGGAGACTGGACATCGGAAAAAACCCATTTGGTTACGAGAAGAATGTACAAACTCCATACAGACAGCACCCATAGTCAGGATTGAACCCGGGTCTATGGTGCTGTGAGGCAGCAACTCTACTGCTGCACCACTGTGCCACCCTTTGCAGTAAAGAAACTAGATATTAATTCTCATTTGCACATTTTCTATCCATGCTTATACAAGACATTGGTGAGGTCACATTTAGAGTATTGTGTTCATTTGTGATCACGCTGTGATAGGAAAGATGGAAAGGGTGCAGAGAAGATTTATGATATTGTTACCAGGACCAGGGCTTGATTTATAGGGAGAGGTTGGGCAGGCTAGGGCTTTATTCCTTGGAGTGCATGAGGATCAGAGGTGATTTTATAGAGGTGTACAAGAACATTAGAGGAATAGACAGGATAAATGCAGAGTCTTTTACCCAGAGTAGGGGAATCAAAAATCAGAGGACATATTTCTAATGTGAGGGGGAAACATCTAATAGTAACCCGAGAGACAACTTTTTTTACACAGAGGGTAGTAGA
Organism: Amblyraja radiata; assembly: GCF_010909765.2. Lineage (NCBI taxonomy): Eukaryota > Metazoa > Chordata > Chondrichthyes > Rajiformes > Rajidae > Amblyraja > Amblyraja radiata. The sequence goes on along the minus strand of NC_045970.1, from coordinate 34,388,471 downwards.
TATATGGAATGAGCTGCCGGAGGAGGTGGTTGAATCACGTACTATCCCAACATTTAAAAACATGTGGACAGGTACATGGATACGATAGGTTTAGAGGGATATGGGCCAAACGCAGGCAGGTGGGACTATTGTAGATGGGGCAATTTGTGCCAAAGGGCCTGTTTCCATGCTGTATAACCCTCAATGACTCGACACTACTTTCATGTTAATTATAAACATCTTTTGACGATTGGTTCCATAATGTTGGATATTATAGATAGTTCAAAATGTCTGTAAATGCTCTTATACCTCAGTCGGCGGAACCATCCTATCACCAACTACATGGAGACTCTTAGACTACCTTTAATCAGACTTTACTGGACTTTATCGTGTACTAAACGTTTTTCCCTTTATTCTGTATCTGCACACTGTGGATGGCTTGACTGTAATCATATGTAGTCTTTCTGCTGATTGGATAGCATGCAACAAAAAGGCTTTTCGCTGTACCTAGATACGTGACAATAAGCTAAAGTAAACTAAACACTTTGATGATGACAAGCCATCATTAATATTCTTCTGATATAACATATTATTTATTGTATTTTGCTATCAAGGTTATATGGTGTCTGTGATGTGTAAAGCAGGTTGTTCCTATTGCACAGACTGAAAATAGTTCTATTTAATTTGTTAAAGCCATCAATTTATTTTCCTTCAATTTGAACTAATGGGTGATTCTGTCAGATGTTCCTGTCTCTACCCGATTAAGGTTAATCTCTATGTATTTCCTTCTTAGATATTTGAAGAGGAACACAGCATTTTATTCCTGGATCAAGGTGGTGCATTAGTGGCCATTAAACACACACCCCAGCCAATCCGCCATCTGTGGTAATTGTTGCTTTTATCATCCTGGTTAAGAAAAAAAAATTGCAATAATCTGCCATTAGACTCTAGACTTTCGAGCTAGACCGTGGAAATTGGCCCTTCGGCCCACCGGGTCTTCACCGACCAGAGATCACCCCGTACACTAGCACTATCCTAAACACTAGGGTCAATTTACAATTTACAGAGTTTAGAGATACAGCTGTAAAGGGGCTGTCCCACTTGGGTGACCTAATATGCGAGTTCTGGCGAGTTTGCCCTCAACGCATACTCGCAGCATGGTCGACACGAGGTCGTAGGAGGTCTTTGTAACTCTCCTTCATGCTCGAGAGTGGTCTCCGCGTACTCGAGGCCTCAGCTAGATTGTGCCGTATTTTTCAACATGTTGAAAAATGCCCGCGAGTAAAAAAAGGTCGCCATGGAACAAATCGATACTTTTTTTACTCGTAGGTTTAGTCGTGGTGGGTCGTAGTAGGTCGACATGTTAGTCGTAGGTAATCGAGGGTAGTCGAAGGTCATCGAAGGTAGTCGTAGATAGTCTTCATCATAGTCGAAGGGAGGTCGAAGGGACGTTGAAGGAGGTCGTCTTCACTCTCCACTATTTGGTGTCCAATTTTCCCGAAGTTAGTCGTAGCTAGTCGAAGCTGGTCTTCAACATAGTCGAAGGAGGTCTTCAACATGACATTTTTTCAAACTCTCCTAAACTCTTCTAAACTCGCCAATTAGGTCACCCAAGTGGGATAGCCCCTTAAGGGTAAAGCTCACTGACTCCACACTGACCATCGATCACCCGCACACTAGTTCTCTGTTATCCCACTTTTGCATCTTACACACTAGGGGCAATTTACAGAAGTCAATTAACCCACTTTTCCATTTTTTTCCATTCTGGGGGAAAGGTTCTGACTGTCTACCCTATCTGTGCCTCTCCTAATTGTATATACTTTTATCAGGTCTCCCCACATCTCCGGAGTTCCAGGGAAAACTATCCAAGTCTATCCATCCTCTCCCTGTAGTGGTGCCCCCTAATTCACTCTTCATTCTGGTAAAACGCATTTGAAATTTTATTTTACATTTTTTCACGGAATGTCGATATCATTGGCAATACCAGCATTTTTCTGCCCATCTTTAATGTTTTGGAATTGAGTGGCCTGTTGCGTTATTCATGGAGCTGCAGGGCTAGAGTTAAATATAGGCCAGACCAGGTGCGGGCATTGGTTTCCATCCCTCAAAGGGCATTGGAAGGACTTTCATGACAGTCGGACATGTTTAATAGATTCCTGAAGGGTCATCAATCCCTTATCTTCAGAGATGCTGTCTGATCCTCCAATTTACTCCAGCATTTTGTGTCCATCTAAAGATTTTCATTTAATTAATCAACTGAATTCAGTTAACTGAATCGTGGCACAGTGGTACAATGGTAGAGTTGCTGCCTTACAATGTCATAGACCTGGGATCGATCCTAACTATGGGTGCTGTCTGTACAGAGTTGGTACGTTCTCCCTGTGACCACATGGGTTTTCTCCGGGTGCTTCAGTTTCCCCCCCACACTCCAAAGACGTACATGTTTGTAGGTTAAGTGGCTTTGGTAAAAATTGTAAATTGTCCCTAGTGTGTGGGATAGTGCTAGTGTATGGGGTGGTCACTGGCCTGCGAGGACTCAGTGGGCCAAAGGGCCTGTTTCCACGCTGTATCTCTAAAGTCTAAAGTTAAATTCCTCAAGTTGCCCTGGCGGAATATTAAACATGTTGTTAGCCTAGTGCTCTGGGTCATAAAACCACAATGCCAAGAAGGGTACAGCCGTTACCAGCCAGCGCCTGAGACCCAGGTACAATCGATCTGGGATCGATCCTGACTGTCCTGACCAATCCTGACCGTCATTGCTATCTGTGCAAAGTTTGTACGTTTTCCCTGTGACCGTGTGGGTTTTCTCTGGGTGCTCCGGTTTCCTCCCACATTCCAAAGACGTGCAGTTTTGTAGGTTAATTGTTCTGGTTAATTGTACTTAATTAATTAAGGCTTCTGTAAATTGCCCCGAGTGTGTAAGATGCAATGAGATAACATAGAACTTGTATAAATAGGTAATCAATGGTCAGCATGGACATGGTGAACCGAATCAATGCTGCATCTTTGAACTAAACTAAAATTACTGCTATACTCAAGGCTCTTTGCTTCATTATTTTTTTGTCTGTGTAACACACTTGTCATTATTTGCTTGCTTTGACTAGGTTGAGCTTTGATGAAGGGAGGTCCTGGAGAAAATATAGCTTCACCTCGGTTCCTCTCTTTGTCGATGGTGTACTGGGTGAGCCCGGAGAGGAAACTCTGGTCATGACGTGAGTAGAGACATTTTACTTCATTAAAGCAGCCTTAAACTTTTGAAAGATGAAAATAATACCCATTGATGTATCATTTGGCTTTGAGATTAAAGAAAAAAGAAATATTTGGAATAATGCATGCAGTTCTGGTCGACCCATCCATTACAGGACGTTTGTGGAGATGAGGTTTACCGGAATGCTGCCTGGATTAGAGGGTTTCAGCTACAAGGAGTTCTCACCCATCACTTCCAGAGTAGATGGTCACAACCAGATTAAACGCGGCGTCTCCTCTCACTTAGCAACCTAATTTTTTGCGCCAAACAATTGCCCCAATTACTCCCGATGGGATAACAAATTAATTTTCTTCAGTCTTTTATTTTGCACTGGTGAATAACAGGCGTAGAAATGGTTTAAAAATTTGATACGTACTATTGGATATTATGAATGGGAACTAGGTAACTTGGTGCCTTGAATTGTGGGTAAAATTGGATAGGGCATCGGACTTATGACTCTTAAGAAATTGTAGATGTTAAAATCTTGAGCAAGAAAACAAACTCTCCCAGCTTTACATTTCACACAGCTTTTTTCCTTATCTGACTGTCTTTTGTCTCCCTTCACCTTTCACCTCTGACCTTTGTCTTTACTCCATCCATCTGCCAATCACCCACCCTCACCTCAATCCACCTATCACTTGCCAGGCTTTGCCCTAGTCTCACCTCTCTTTTCCAGTTTTCTCCCTCCTACTCCATCAGTCTGTAGAAGCGGGGGAAAAAGGGCACAAAGTGCTGGAGTAATTCAGAGGGTCAGGCAGCATCTGTGGAGAACACTGATAGGCGATGTTTCGGGTTGGGATCCTTCTTCAGACCCACGTTCACCAGAGATGTTGCCTAACCCGCTGAGTTACTCCAGCACTTTGTGTCCTTTGTTGGAAGCCAGCTTCTGCAGTCCCTTATTTCTACAATCTGAAGAAGGGTCTTGACCGTAACTTCGTTCCTCCATTCCCTCCAAGATCCTGCCTGACAGCAAAGTTCCTCCAGCACTTATAGATAAAGCTAGATTAGGCACAGTGGTGCACCAGCAAAGTTGCTGCCTTACAGCGCTAGAGTCCTGAGTTTGATTCAGACTACGGATGCTGACTGTAAGCAGTTTGTTCATTCTCCCTGTGACCATGTGGGTTTTCTCCGGGTGCTCCAGTTTCTTCCAACATGCCAAAGACGATCAGGTTTTTAGATTATTTGGCTTTGATAAAAATTGTAAATTGTCCCTTGTGTGTAGGATAGTGCTTGTGGACGGAGTGATCGCTGGTCGGTGCGGACTTGGTGGGCTGCAGGGCCTGTTTCCGCACTGTAAAGGTGTCTCAAAACTGAACTAGAAACTAATAGCCCTGTCCCACGGTACGAGTTCATTCCAAGAGCTCTCCCGAGTTTAAAAAAAATCAAACTCATGGTAAGCACGGAGAATGAACGTAGCGGGTGCGTCGGAGCTCGGGGACGTCTCTTCGCAGCTCGTAACGCTATCGGCAGGTACTCGGGAAGACTCGCTCATGGCAGGTAAGCACGGGAAGACTCGTGAAGATTTTTACACATGTTGAAAAATGTCCACGAGAGCCCCGAGCACCGACGAGTGACCATTACCGTAAATCTCCGAGTTCGAATCAGGGCAAACTCGGGAGAGCTCTTGGAATGAACTCGTACCGTGGGCCAGGGCTTTAAGAAAGTATCCTCAATTGACTTCCCCTTGCTGATGTAAAAAAAACAAGAAAGTAAAACATGGATCTGACATGAAGTCATTCTAGCGAGTGAAACAGCTGTTAAAGGATGCAATGTTCTTAGTCTCCCAGGAATAACGAAAACAAATGCAGAAAGAATTAAACGTCTCTGAACCCTTCTTAACAATTGCAAAAGGGTCTAAATAATTTAAATATGGGCTTTGGAATTAAGGTACAGGGCAGCACTGTAGCACAGTGGTAGGGTCGTTGTCCTAGACTCCACCATTCAATGAGATCACAGATGACCTGATTTTGGCCTTTGCCACATTCCTGTCTCATTCTGTTCTTACAGTACTGGACCCACTTTGTCTTGCAATTGTTGGGCTGAGTGCCCAATTCTTACCACCCACTGAACAGAGACACACAGGGGAAGATACTGACAGATTTGTAGACCAAACTGAACAGTGTTCCACAGCAGCTTATGGTTCCTGGAATTGCTCTGGGCTGACCTTGACAATGTGTGACAGTACAAAATGGGTAATGGAATGAAGGTGGCCTCTTCTACATCGGCATCAATCACTCTGTGAATCTTCTGCATGGTGGGAAAGTGAAGCAATGCTTGCAACACAAGCTTACAGGGAACAGTCTTTAGACTTTAGAGATACAGTGCGGAAACAGGCCCTTCGGCCTACTGTGTGCACGCCGACCATCGATCACCCCGTACAACATCACTATCCTACACACTATGGACAAGTTACAATCTTATCAAAACCTATTAACCTAACATCCTGTATGTCTTTGAAGTGTGGGAGGAAACCAGAGCACCAGGAGCAAACCCACACGGTGACAGGGAGAATGTACAAATTCCATACATACAGCACCCGTAGTCAAGATCAAATCCGGATCTGCATCCCTGGAGAACACGGATAGGTCGGGATCCATCTTCATAACCCAGCGGGTCAGGCATCATCCCTGGAGAATAAGGGTAAGTAACTTTTCTGGTTGAGACCGTTCCTCAGATATGAAGAAGGGTCCCTACCCGAAATGCCACCTGCCTATGTTCTCCAGGGATGCAGCCTGGCCTGTTGAGTTACTCCAGCATTTTGTGTTTTTCCTTGGAATACATAGTCAGGGAATTTTGTGACTGTGCCTTTCACTTGATTTCCATTCTTTGGTGATTGAGGCAGGTGTCAACTTATTGGAGATCCTATTGAAAAGCTTGAAGGAAAATCATTCAAAGCGCACCCTGAAAATAGAATGATTTACTGTTTTTCCGTGCTCATGTTTGGTGGAGTGAGAAATGACAATAATTCCGAGTGAGTTCTTCCCACATCAAGTAGGCCCAATGATGGATGAGCCAGGAGGCTGTTCATGCACGGTCCGCCATGTTATAGGAAGGAACTCCAAGGTAATTAATCAGCCCCAGTTAATCAGCTCAGGCCAATCTGAGATGTATCCCATATTGAAGAATCTTTGTTTAGATTAAATTGCACTTAATTATTTGTTGTTGTTTCAGCACAAATAGCAATACCAATGCAACGCACTTCAGCGTGTTCCCTTGCGCTGATCATCCGTTTATTTCTCAGAGTTACTGGGCTGAAATACTGGCTGCTGTTTATGGGGCTCCCTTTTCACCAGTCTAATTCAAAGAACACATACCATGATTGATACAGCTCCATCTCCTACACTTCCCAATTGTCATTATATTAGCGGCTACATGAATCCATTTATTTTAAATTAAGCACGTTCCAGCCATTGAATAATGCTGATTAGACATTTCACTCGTGTGTGTTTTACATTTTTAATTAGTAAAGTAATGTTTGTCTCTACTCTACTTGTGCATGATATCCTAAAACGCAGATAATTGCCGAACCTAAGAGCTTGTAAATATGTGTGAAAAGTGAAGAGATCACAATGTCAATCCAGCTCATTCCTCTAACATTTTAACCTGCCTGAATTGGCTCACAATTCACCCAGGGCTCGTATCCAATGAACTCAGATAGGCATCCATCTAGTTCAGTCTGACTCACCCTCAGTTGACACACTCCAGCACCCAACTTACTCAATCGTCCAACCAATTAACCCAGTCTGGTAATTGACTAACCTAGTCAGACACCCAACTAACCCATTTGGGCACTTAACTAATCCAGTCTAGTACCCAAGTAACTCAGCCTGGCCTAGTCCAGTAGTCAACTAACCTAAACACAAAGTGCTGAGGAACTCAGTGGGTCAGGCAGCATCCGTGGAGAGAATGGAGAGGCGACGATTCGGATCGGGATCCTTCTTCAGACTCAAGTAGGGTCCCGACCTGAAATGTCGCCTGTCCATTCTCAGATGAAGGGTTTCGGCCCGAAACGTTGCCTATTTCCTTCGCTCCATAGATGCTGCTGCACCCGCTGAGTTTCTCCAGCATTTTTGTGTACCATTCTCAGATGTTGTCTGACCCACTGAGTTCCTCCAGCACTTTTTGTTTTGCTGACGGTTCCAGAATCTGCAGACCCTTGTGTCTCCAGTCAACTAGCACAGTGAGATATGCAGCCAATTTAGTCTGGAACTTAACTAATCCAGTCTGGCATCCAAGTAATAATCCGCTGCTCAACTAATCCAGTGTGGTATCCGGCTAATGCAAATCTGGTGTTCATTTAAATAAGTATGGCATTCAATTAAAGATGCCCAACATGAAGTACTCCACAACCAATGGTCCAATGAGCTAATTCAGTCTGACACCCAATTTATACAGAGCACCATACAACTGATCTAGTTTAATATTAGCTAATCCAGCCAGACAATCCAACCCTGCCTAACACCCAACTAAATCCATAGAGTACACTGGTTCAACTAACTAGTACTAATGTTCAACTAACAGAGAGTGTTTAGTTCAGTTTACTACTGTCATGTGTACCAAGGTACAGTGAAAAGCTTTTTTGGTGTCTGCTATCCAGTCAGTGAAAAGACTAAACATGATTAAAATCAAGCCGTTCTTAGTTTACAGATGCAGGAAAAAAGGAATAAAGTTTAGTGCATGATGAAGTCCAGTTAAATCCTATTAAAGATAGTGCGAAGGTCTGCAATGAGGTAGATGGAAGGTCAGGACCGCTCTTTAGTTAGTGATAGGACAGCACAATTTGCCTGATAACAGCTGGGAAGAAACTATGACACTAGATAATGCAGTCTGGCACCAAGCTCGCCTGCAATGGTACCCAACTGGTTCAATCTGTACATCCAAGCAAACCCAGTGTAACTTCCATCCAATTCAGACCCAAATTAGTTCCCAGCTGACCAGTTCTGGCATCTAATCAACCCCGAATGGCACTCTGTTAAGTTTGGTTAACATCTACCTAACACAGACTGGCATTCAATTAATCGTGACTGGCGTCGAACCAATCCAGTCTGGCATCCAAATAACCCAGGCTACATCCAACCACTCTGACTCGCATTCAGTTATCCCAACTGGCACCAACTCCATCCAGTTGGCATTCAACCAAACCAGCCAAAGCAAAACTGACAACCAACTAATCATGCCTGGTACCCAGCAAATCAGGTCTGACACTTCAGTAACCCAGTCCATCATGCAAGCAACCCTGATCCCAGTTAACTACCCCACTGGTATAGACAGCCAATCCAACCAATATAGTCTGGTGCCAGTCAAAGCAGACCGGCTCCCAAGTAACCCGTCCTTAGATCACATACAATTTGAACACCGTCAACATCACCAAATGCCGCCATCATACACGTGTTTATTCCAAATATCCATTCCTATTTCAATAAACATACTTTCTCTAAGATGGAGACACAAGGAACTGTGATAGACACAAAAAGCTGGAGTAACTCATGAGGGAGCATCTCTGGAGGGAAGGAATGGGTGACGTTTCGGGTCGAGACCCTTCTTCAAGGAACTGCAGATGCTGGTTTATAAAAAAAGACACAGAATTCTGGAGTAACTGTGCAGCAATCAACCAGATAATACTAAACATAAATACAGACAAACCAAACTCATGTCATAGAGTCATACAATGTGGAAACAGGCCCTTCAGCCCCACTTGCCCACACCGATCAACATGTCCCATCTACGCTCGTCCCACTTGCCTGCGCTTGGCCCATATAATAATAATAATAATGGATGGGATTTATATAGCGCCTTTCTAATACTCAAGGCGCTTTACATCGCATTATTCATTCACTCCTCAGTCACACTCGGTGGTGGTAAGCTACTTCTGTAGCCACAGCCGCCCTGGGGCAGACTGATGGAAGCGTGGCTGCCAATCTGCGCCTACGGCCCCTCCGACCACCACCAATCACTCACACACATTCACACACATTCACACACAGGCAAAGGTGGGTGAAGTGTCTTGCCCAAGGACACAATGACAGTATGCACTCCAAGCGGGATTCGAACCGGCTATCTTCCGGTTGCCAGCCGAACACTTAGCCCATTGTGCCATCTGTCGTCCCACTAAACCCGTCCTATCCATGTATCTGTAAATGTTTTGCAAAATGTTGCGATATTTCTTGTGATAGTACCTTGGTATTCACTACTTTTGGAAAAAATATTATATGAATGTGATCAATAGAATGACAGGGGGCACAGTGGCACAGCAGTAGAGTTGCTGCCTCACAGGGTTTGATCCTGACTATAGGTGCTCTCTGTACAGAGTTCGTACATTCTCCCTGTGACCTCATGGGTTTTCTCCAGGTGCTTGTAGGTTATTTGGCTTCTGTAAATTGTCCCGCATGTGTCGGATAGAACTAGTGTATGGGGGATCGCTGGTCGGCGTGGATTCAGTGGGCAGATGAGCCTATTCCACTTTGCATCTCTAAACTAAAGCAAAGATGTGCAGGTTTGTAGGTTAATTAGCTTCTGTAAATGGCCCCTAGTGTGTAGGATAGACAAGTGTGCGGGTGATTGTAGGTCGGCGTGGATTCGGTGGGCAGATGAGCCCGTTTCCATGTTGTATCTCTAAACTAAACTGAACTAAAAAGAAAGGCAAATGTTATTGGCACACATTCATATTGAACCCTCTTGTTTGTTTTTGTCATTGGCAGTGTCTTTGGTCATCTCAGCCACCGCTCTGAATGGCAATTGGTCAAAGTGGACTACAGGTCTATCTTCAGTAGGAAGTGTATGGAGAACGACTTCCAGGTCTGGACACTCCACACTCAGGTTAGTGATGGCACCATCTTCGATCTCCCCCAATCCTACACAAATTCCTCTAACTCTCCTTCTCCCGCCTTCTCTCTTCCTATATATCTCCCTGCACTACCTTCTCCCCACCTCCCTTTCCTTAGCTCCCCTTCCCCACCAAACAGGGACAGTTGCTTCACAGCTGTCATCGGGCAATTGAACCTTCCTATCAATGACTAGGGAGAGGTCTCATTGGAGACCCATGGACTATATTTAATCAGACTTCACTGGACTTTACCCTGTACTAAACGTTATTCCCTTTATCCTGTGGATGGCTCGATTGTAATCATGTATAGTCTTTCGACTGCCTGGAGAGCAAGCAACAAAAATGCTTTTTACTGCACCTCGGTACACATAACGATTATCTGAACTAAACGAAATCACACCTCACCCGATTCTCTACCCCTCCACCAACACAGCTCTTTTGCCACCCAACCCACTTAATTCTCCCTCGTGCCACCTCACCACACTTCTATGTTGTGCCTACAGCAACAGTGACCTGTATGTTATGGCACTGAAATTAAAAATCCAAGCCTTATCTTTACGAAGGGTCAAACCTCGTCAGTATGTGGGTTCCAGAGCAGCAAGTAAATAATTCACCGGGCTTGTCCTTCTGCATTTCTCGGCGACTTCAATAAAAGGCAGAGAAAGCAGTGCAGAGACACCACTCTCACCACATGTAATGGTTTCAGATTCTAATAACCTATCTCCCCAATCATGATCTAATTGCACTGAATTGTCCCAGTTGGTTTTAATGGGTCTCACATGACATATTTTGCCTGGAGCCTGAACATAATTAATTTCCAATTGACAGTTCACTTTGCTGGTCTAATTACCGCCCCTCCTGCCTTGTGACATCTGGTACACAAGGTGTACAGGAGGGTGAGCAGTGGCCAGCAGTCTGTCAGTCAGGGATGATCCTAGATGAATACATGTGAAGGGGTTTTGTTGCAACGCGGTGCACAAGGCAATCCGCCAGTGTTGCAGCGGATCAAAGTCGACAACACACGGGATTCAGCCCGATTCAGCAGACGCCAATCTGCGCAGGATTGAAGCTAAATCAAATGAGTCTCACTGTTTCATGCACGGCGACGGCTCGGTTCACTGGCAGCCTTGCTGCTTATTGAACCAGCTACACATCACAGAGCCCGTTCACCACACATAACGTCTACTCCGAAGCAGCATCTCGAGTCTCCGAAATATTCTGCTGCTCCCTCGTAACGGCAAGAAATAAAATGTTGAGAAAAGCTCAGCAGGTCAGGTCACATCTCAAGTTCAAGTGAGTTTATTGTCATGTGTCCCTGATAGGACAATGAAATTCTTGCTTTGCTTTAGCACACAGCACACAGAGCTGCAGTAGGCATCTGCAGAAAGAGATACATTTATCATGGTAGGTGGCACAGTGACGCAGTGGTACAGTTGCTGCCTCACAGCGCCAAAGACCCAGGTTCGATCCTGACTATGGGTGCTCTCTGTACGGAGTTTGTACGTCCTCCCCATGATCTGGGTACTCGGGTTACCTCCAGCCCTCCAGAGATGTAAACGTTTGTAGGTTAATTTACTTCTGTAAACTGTCCCTAGTTTGTTGGGTAACAATCATGTACGAGGTGATTGGTGGTCAGCGGGGACTCGGTGGGACAAAAGGCCTGTTTCTGCGCTGTATCTCTAAAGTCTGAAGTAAAGGTCTGGGACCCTCATCAGAATCTAACAGAGCTTCTCATCAAAAGAGTGCATATCCATCTCACAGTCATGGCGTCAGAGAGCTCATTCCATAAAACAACCACCCTCTGTGTGAAAAGTTGCCCCTCAGGTTTCTATTAAATCTTACCCCACTCATCAGTCAGAGTACAGAGTATAGAAGCTGGGAGGTCATGTTGCAGTTGTATAAGACGTTATATGCCGCATTTAGAATATTGTGTTCAGTTCTGGGCACCATGTTATAGGAAAGATATTGTCAAGCTTGAAAGGGTTCAGAGAAGATTTACTAGGATGTTGCCAGGACTAGAGCGTGTGAGCTATAGGGCGAGGTTGAGTAGGCTGGGTCTTTATTCCTTGGACCACAGGGGGATGAGGGGTGATCTTACAGAGGTATACAAAATCATGAGAGGAATAGATCGGGTAGTCTTTTACCTAGAGTAGGGGAATCGAGGACCAGAGGTCATAGGTTCAAGGTGAAGGGGAAAAGATTTAATAGGAATCAGAGGGGTGACTTTTTCATAAAGGGTGGTGGGTGTATGGAACAAGCTGCCAGAGGAGGTAGTTGAGGCTGGGACTATCCCATCGTTTAAGAAACAGTTGGACAGGTGCATGGATAGGACAGGTTTGGATGGATATGGACCACGCGCAGGCAGGTGGAACTAGGGTAGCTGGGACATTGTTGGCCGGTGTGGGTGGGTTGGGCCGAAGGGCCTGTTTCACATTGTATTGCTCTACTCTCTCTCTCGGGGGGGGGGGGGGGGGGTGCAGTGCTTTATTGAGTCAGTCTCTATTTTTATGTTGTTATTTGGTGATGATCCCTGGATGTGTGAGCTCTGATCATCGGTGCCCCGCTCCCTGCCATGGATGCCCTCCACCGAAAACGGTGTCTGAAACGAGCTGGGAAGATCATTAAAGACCCCTCCCACCCCAACCATGGACTGTTTGCTCTCCTCCCATCAGGGAGGCGGTACAGGAGCCTCAGGTCTCGTACCAGTAGGATGAGGAACAGCTTCTACAATCATACCGTCGCATTGCTGAACTCGGAGTCCCGTCGATAGATTCCTCCGGTCCCTCCGTCCCCATTGTTTAATTATTCTGTATTTTTTATTGTTCTGTATCCTCTTTTTTTTTTTTTTTTTTTATTTTTAAATTTCTATATTGCACTACTACGGACTGACGCAAAACTGCATTTCGTTGTACCCATACTCAGTATTTGTGCAATGACATTAAAGTTGAATTGAATTGAATTGAATTGAATCTGAAAGGAGACATGTTGGTGAAGCTGTAAGCGTCACTCCTTCACCGTTCCAGCGACCCAGGTTTGATCCTGACCCGCACGGGTTATTCCCTCTTTGGGATGCTTTGGTTGCACAGACTTGAAAGCATCTTTAAAGCTGGCAAACAGGATCAGCCTTTTCCTCCAGTGGAAAGGTTGCCCCGTCTCCTCGGGTTAGGCTGAAGATTTTAAAGCAGGCAAATTGCAAACCTTGGCCAAGGTGGCAACAACAGCCGGTCTCCAGTTGGCTTATTGAGCTGTATTGATGCTACTTTAGCTCAGATGTCAACAGGCAGGCTCCCATCTGCTTGATCCTGGCATTTACATAACAAAACGTGACTTGGGCTCATCTCAAAGCAGAGCCCAAGTCACGGGAGATAGACACAAAATGCTGGAGTAACTCAGCGGGTCAGGCAGCATCTCTGGAGAAAAGGAATAGGTGACTTTTCGGGTCGAGACCCTTCTTCAGACTGAGAGTCGGGGAGAGGGCGGAAATGAGTTCTAGCGAAAGGTTAGATTTGTAATCTTATGGTTGTTAGTTCAATCCCTCTCATCTGCCAAAAGGTTCCCACAAGAGTAAATCATCAAAGTCTTTTATCTGAAAATGAAGAAAATAATAGATGTAGTTACTAAACAAGGTGTGCAACAGGATGTTTAATGTCAGCTTCATGTTGAAAGAGTGGAAGAGGGCAGATGATGACATGAACTGTTGTCAGCACATACTAACATGTCAGCGGAAAGACTATACATGATTACAATCGAGCCGTCCACTGTGTACAGATACAGGATAAAGGGAATAACGTTTAGTGCAAGATAAAGTCCTGTAAAGTCTGACCACTGACAGTCGGAGGGTCTCCAATGAGGTAGATGGCAGCAGAGGACCGCTCACTATTTTCTGACGTTAAACAGCAATATTGACCAAGAATTTTGGGGATTGGTCAAAAAAGAATGTGTTGGTGGAACTCAGCAGGTCAGGCAGCACCCCATTCCTTCCCTGGACGCTGCCTGACGCGTTGTGTTCCTCCAGCACTTTGTTTTTTGCTCAAGATTCCAGCATCTGCAGTTTCCTGTGTCTCAACTCAAAGATTGTTATGGACAAAGTTATCAGATTTGCTAATGTGCAGATAAATACAGGTGCGAGGTGAGAGCTGATATGGGAGTCGACAGCAAATTTACCATTTATTCATAGAGGTCGCCAGGGCCATCTTCTTTGCTGTCGTCTGCTGGGGCAGCAGGGCGAAGGCTGCGGGTGCCAATTGGTTCAACAAACTCATCAGGAAGGCTGGCTCCACCCTGGATTCATGGGAGGGGGGCTTAGAGGGGAGGATGCTCCTCAAACTGCCGAGCATCCTGGACAATCCAGCTCACCCCCTCCATGACACACGGGTCAACCTGAGGAGAACCATCAGCAACAGACTGGTTCCACCAAGATGTAGGACAGAACACCACAGGAGGTCCTTCTTCCCGGTGGCTTTCAAACTTCACAACTCCTCCCCCTTCTGTCGTGGGGTAGACTGAGACTGACTCCCCTCCCACCCTCCCCCCCCCCCCCCCCCCCCCCACACTCCCCAATCTTTGCACATCCCCAAGCCTTTCCACTCGTCACTTTAATTTCATCTTTCATGTACTTTGTGTTTTTTATGACTGTTGGCAGATCAATTTCCCTCGTGGGATAAATAAAGTTCTATCGTATCGTAGTCACACCGCATGGAAGCAGGCCCTTCAGCTCAACTTGCCCATGCCAACCAAGGTCCCCATCGATGCATATCCCACATGCCCACATTTAGCCCATATCCCTCTAAACCTTTCCTATCCATGTACCTGTCCAAATATATTTCACTCCATTGCTTAAAGCCACCATAACTTCAGGAAACATTTTGACAGGGAGAATAGATGGGCACCAATGTATTCCATTTTAATTTTCCATTGTTTCCTTTTTTATGAGTTCCAGGCAGAAATGGTTAAGCTTGCTCATTTATTCCAGAATTGCTGCTTTTCTCCCAAACTTTCCACCCTGTGTTTCAATTTCCACTCTGTATTTCTGTGAATATTGTTATTGACGAATATTAAAATCTACTGACCTGAAAATATAAATTACATTCAAAATGTCAAATATTTGAGTCCGTTTTTAGTTTAACAAATACAATGAGTAGCTTTAAGGTGAGACGAGCAAAGTTTAAAGAGAACAAGTTTTTTTTAAAAAGAGTTTAATTTTTGCCATCGTTTTAAGGTGAGAGGGGCAAAGTACAAAGTATATGTGTGGAGCAGGTGGGTGCTTGGATCGCACTGCCAGGGGTGGTGGTGGTGGTGGAGGCTTAGCTGACACCCTGTGAAACGCTGTGTTTCTGTTTCCTCTCTCTGCCTCATCACTCGGACACTCTGCCCCCACCCCGCCACGTCGCTGTAAGCAGCAGGCAGCCTGCTTCTTGGTAGCTCTAAGCAGCTGTCCTTTAATCTGCTGGCAGAGAACTACAGCATGAGCAGACTCGAGTGGATCCTGCTTTGAATTTTTCTCTCTCTCGCTCCCTTCCTGTACTCTTTAATGTGGCTCCCCCCATTACAGCAAGGCCATGATCAATGGCTTTGGCACATCAAGAAATGCGAGAGGAAGGAAGGGGGAGATTTGTTGTCCATGTCTTATCGGTCAGTAGCTTAGCTCCTGTACTTTGAGTTATTGCGCTGCCAGACACAAAATTGCATCTTCCCGCAACCATTTGCCTGTTGCTTCCTTCAAGCTGAGAAGGGACCGTGGCGAGCTGTCATATTTTGAATCACATGGTGGTTAGTTCAATCCCTCTATCTCGCAATAAGTTCCCACAAGAGTAAATCATCAAATTATTTTATTCGAAATGGAAGGAAATAAATAATGTAGTTTCTAAACAAGGTGATCAACAGGAGTTTTAATGTCAGCTTCGTTGCCTGATTCAAGAGTTTTGCCTCTTTTGATAAGAACATTATTTCTGCAGCCACATGAAGGGTTGGATTCATCTCTGTGTGAACAAGCTTCAGATACGTGGACCTGAAGTCCAATGGCAACTGCCTAAATTCCTATCCTTTTACCACATTTGACCAGATAACTTTCCAAATACCAGCATCTGCAGTACATTCCTACACATTTTGTCTGCTCCACTGTGAAATCTCCTCAAGGTATGCCAACTATTCCTTTTCTCCAGGGATGCTGCCTGACCTGCTGAGTTATTCCAGCATTTTGTGCCTATCTTTGGTGTAAACCAGCACCTGCAGTTCCTTTCTACATAACTTCCTACAGATCCCAGTTTAGATTAGAGATACCACATGGATATCAGCCCTTCGGCCCTCTGAGTCAATGCCGACCATTGATCACCCCTTCCCACTAGCTCTATGTTATTCCACTTTCTCAAACTGCACACTGAAGGCAATTTTACTGCAGACAATTAACTTACATAGAAACATAGAAACATAGAAAAAAGGTGCAGGAGTAGGCCATTACAAACCTGCACGTCTTTGGGGTGTGGGAGGAAACCCACGCAGTCACAGAAAGAACGTGCAAACTCTGCACAGACAGGTTCTGAATGTTGACTTCTTATCACACTTGTGGAATGCTCAGTTCCAATAAAGAGTGTGCATGGAGTGAATGTGTTCTGATTTGCTATCCGTTACTGAGCATTGACATTGAACAACTGATTCTGTATTCTCCACCTGCATTTAAGCAGAACTCCATTTTGCAAATATCCCCCCGGGTATCTTTCACCCTATTACCCTTCCCAATTACCAACTGTTAACTAGCAAGTTAACCCTGAACAAATTCCCAAACATTCAATAGAACAGAATGAGGACTGGACTTTTAAGACTTCTGCACTGCACTCTTAGAGCAATAGACTCGTGTTATTACTGTTTTTTATCGCTTCCCTATAAATATTGATGTTCAGCCTCTCCATACTAAGTGGCTGTATGGAAAAAACATTTTGCCTGATCTTTCGCCTCATTCAAGAGACTTGAGCTTTTTGCTGCACTATCTCAGTCCTATTCAAAATAACTTGGGATTTTCTTGTAAACAATTCTGTACCACATCTGCCGCTGTCTTATCTTCTCCATGGATAATATATTAGCAGCAGACTAAAAGAGTGCCCTTAAATTTAACAATCGACTCCAGTCCCTGCCACTGAGGATGAGCCTTGTAGGAAGTTGACAGAGTGGAAGAGGGCAGATGATGAAATGAACTGCTGTCGACAAAGTGGCACAGCGGTAGAGCTGCTGCATGACAGTGCAAGAGACCCAGGTTCGATCCTGACTACGGGTGTTGTCTGTACAGAGTTTGTCCGTTCTCCCTGTGACCACGTGGGTTTTCTCAGGGTGCTCTCGTTTTTTCCCAGATTCCAAAGGAATATAGGTTTGTAGATGAATTGGCTTCAGTAATATTGTAAAATTGTCTCTGGTGTGTGTAGGAGATAGTGTTAATGTACGCGGATTGCTAATTGGCGAGGACTCGTTGAGCCGAAGGGCCTGTTTCCACACTGTATTCCCTCTAAATTAAACTAAACTAAACTCAGTCTTAAGTACTACCCATCTTAATAGTGTTGTGTATCAGCCAACATCTATATGGTTTTAATTAGTATTGACTATCCAAACATTTGGTTACTCATGTTTAGTCATGTGGGCATTTTACACTGATCTTCATTTGCAGAACATGCAATTTGTTATCAATGGTCGCAAAATTTGAAACTGTAAGGTGTTGTCAAAATCCAAAGTACAACATTCATCAAACATCTGATCTCATGATCTTATCGAGGGTGTACAAAATCATGAGAGGAACAGATTGGATAGATGCACAGAGACTCTTGCCCAGAAGGGTATCAATAATCAGAGAACACAGGTTTAAGTTGTGGGGGGAAAGATATAAAATATTTTATACAAAGGGTGGTGGGTGTATGGAATGAGCTGCCAGAGGAGGTAGTTGAGGCAGGGACTATTGCAACATTTAAGAAACATTTAGACAGGTACATGGATAGGACAGGTTTAGAGGGATATGGGCTAAACACAGGCAGGTGGGACTATTGTAGATAGGTCACATTGGCGGGCGTGGGCAAGATGGGCCGAAGGGCCTGTTTCCACACTGTATGACTATGACTATAACTGTTGATTATTCGGAGTCCTCATTTCTTACCAGTGTGGTTTCCTTGAAGGGAGAGCCTTGCATCATAGGGGAGACGCGGATATACAAGAGACGTCACCCGGCAACACGCTGCATCTTGGGGAAGAAATACAGAGAAGCGGTGACATACGTGCCATGCAATTGCACAGACAAGGACTTTGAGTGGTGAGTGCCTCCTTCTTGACATTTCACACCTGCACCTTAGGCAGTGTCTCGTGGCTGAGGATGAGTTGCATCCTCCAAAGTAACTGTGTACTCCAGGGGTGGTGAGGAACCCAATGTGGGACCCACAAGCTCTGCTACAGATGGGCCACCTGATGATTGATGAGGTGGCTGGGCCATTTAGAAGGTGATGTGCCCCAAAAGCCATTTGCACGCCTTCCATCAGCTCCTGGCAAAATGTCTCCAGGTTCTCATTGCCTTCCTGGTTGTTCCTCACCTAATTTGATTTTTCAAGGGCCAGAGACTAGAGGCAGCACAGTGGCGCAGCAATATAGCTGCAGCCTTACCACGCCAGAGACCCGGGTATGATCCTGACTACGGGTGCTGTCTGTACAGAGTCTGCACATTCTCCCTGTGACCACGTGGGTGCTCCGGTTTCCTCCACACTCCAAAGACATGCAGGTTTGTAGGTTAATTGGCTTTGGTAAAATTGTAAATTGTCCCTGGTGTGCAGGATAGTGCAACTATATGGGTTAGCATGGACTCGGTGGACCGAAGGGCCATTTCCGCACTGTGTCTCGAAAGTCTAAAAGATGCCCATAAAGAGATGCAGATACTGTATTTCCCCGTGGGTGCTTTGAGAAGTTCCTCCTCCTCTGTCCTTCTGGTAACCTTTTTGTGTTACTGAGTTTGGAGTGACGATTCCTTTTCAGGATAGACACAAAATGCTGGAGTAACTCAGTAGGACAGGCAGCATCTCTGGAGAGAAGGAATGGGTGACGTTTCGGGTCGAGACCCTTCTTCAGACTGATCTTGATGACCCAAAACGTCTCCTTCCTTCTCTCCAGAGATGCTGTCTGTCCAGCTATTACTCCAGCATTTTGTGTCTATCTTCGATGTAAACCAGCATCTACAGTTCCTTCCTACACATTCCTTTTCAGGAGTCAGGTGTCAAAGATGTGGCCGACCTTTTAGGGCTGACTGAGCGTAATTACTATCTCGATGTTCTGGGAGAGGAAACTGATGGGGGATTGCTCATCCCGTCAATGGATTTGGAAGATGTTGCAGAAATGCCGCACTGGGTTTGTGGGTTTAATTTAGTTTAGTTTAATTTTGGTTTAATTATTGTCACATGCACCGAGGTACAGTGAAAGGTTTTTGTTGCGTGTTATCCAGTCAACGATAAGACTATACATAATTACAATCAAGCCGTCCACAGTGTACAGATACAGGATAAAGGGTATAACATCTAATGCAAGGTCAAGTCCAGTAACGTCTGATTAAAGATAGTTTGAACGTCTCCAATGAGGTGAACTGGTGGTCAGGACTGCTCTCTAATTGGTGAAAGGAGAGTTCAATTGCCTGAAAAAACAGTGTCGGAACTGCAAATTGTGGTTTAAACCGAAGATAAACACAGAAACCTGGAGTAACTCAGCAGGTCAGGCAGCATCTCTGGAGAAAAGGAGTAAGTGATGTTTTGGGTCAGTCTGAAGAATGGTCCTTACCCAAAATCTGGTACCTCTGTATCTCATGCCTGATGGGAGAGGGGAAAGGAGGGAGTGACCGGGGTGAACCTCGTCCTTAATTATGCTGGTGGCCTTGCCGGGACAGCATGAAGTTTAGATGGAGTCAATGGAGGGGAGGTTGGTTTGCGTGATGGTTTGGGCTACCTCCACAACTCCCAGCAATTTCTTGGGGTCATGTATGGAGCTGTTCCCAAACCATGCAATGGGGATCTTCACCAACCTCTTATGGGGACTGCAAGACCAAGTATATTGGAGCAATCACCAAACTGGTGAAGGTCATTTTGGCTCTAAGTTAGAAAGGTTTGGCGGATAGAGAGGGAGAAAGATTCATCCAGTGAGTGCAAGGTCATTATCCAAAAGATGAAGGAGGTACATCCTTATCATAATTTAGAAATACCTGAAAGAGCGTTTGAGTTTGAGTTTGAGTTTAGTTTATTGCCATCTGTACCTAGGTACAATGAAAATCTTTTGTTGAGTGCTAACCAGTCAGCGGAAAGACAATACATGATTACAACCAAGCCATCCACAGTATACAAATACATGATAAAGGGAATAATGTGAATAACATTAATAATGTTTAGTGCAAGAGCCAGACGTGGCACAAACCACAAGATGACACAAGGTGCATGTAAATCTTTTTAACTTGTCGGTGCCAAAACGTGGCGCCACTTGTGTGCTGCCCAGGTGAGGTTTGCTACACGATTCTACCAGGTTGTTTGCAACACAAAGCACTTCACTGTACATAGGTACACGTGACAATAAAATACCATTCAACCATTGAATTATTGAAGGCCACGGACTAGGGCTGAAAAGTAACATTAATCTCAATCTTTCTTTCTCGGCCAGCACAGATATGAAGGGTTAAGTGATCTCATTTTGTGTTCTAAATATCTGCGACTCTGTGACCTTCATGGGTTGTGCGGCTCAGTTGCACTCTTGGGTAGTGGGTTTACCACCTGGACTACTAGCCGAGAAGCAGCGGTGTAACATATTTCCCCATTCGTCATAGTTTGGAAGATTAAACTTTGAGATAATGGAATTGACTGGCGACAGTAGCTGGGCTTGACCCTCATCAGACTCACTGAATTGGACCAGAACTCCTGCCAATAAAGAAATTAACCTCGTCCATCAGGAGGAGGTCAGTGTGGGAATTCAGCTCACCGCTAACGTAGGTTTCAATTTATCCAGGCCCACTCCCAAACATAGAAACACAACTGTTTCCAAGAGTCTGTAGCTGAAATTTAAAGGTGTCTGTTATCTCTGGTCTGCCTTTTTAGTGTTTACTGGTTGGGTTTCATGTTATACCTGCCTACATCCTATGGATAGCAAGCTATTTTCTTTGCATGAGAGTTGTGGCATTTTTCATTGGAACATGGGTTCAGGAAGTGCTGAAGTAACCCAGGCTTGGATCGAGTGGATGTGGAGAGGATGTTTCCACTAGAGCGAGAGTCTAAGACTGGAGGCCTCAGAATTAAAGGACGTTCTTTTAGGACGGACATGAGGAGAAATTTCTTTAGTCAAAGGGTGGTGAATGTGTGGCGTTATTTGCCACAGAAGGCCAAGTTAGAAGATATTTTTAAGGCAGAGATAGATAGATTCTCGATTAGCACAGGTGTCAGAAGTTAGGGGAAAAGGCAGGAGATCGAGGTTAGGAAGGAGATAGAGATCAGCCATAATTGAAGGCAGAGTAGACTTGATGGGCCGAATGGCCTAATTCTACTCCTATCACATGACCTTATTCCTTTATAACGGTTCAGGCAGCATCTCTGGAGGATATGATAGGTGACATTTTGGGCTAGGATCATTTTTCAGACTGATGTAGGGGTGCGTTGTAGGTCTGAAGAAGGGTTCTGACCCGAAACATTGCCTATCCATGGCCTCTGGAGATACAGTCATACAATTATAGATTCACACAGCATAGAAACAGGCCCTTCAGCCCAATTTGTCCCACCTGCCTGAATTTGGTCCATATCCCTCTAAACCGTTCCTTTCCTATCCACACTGACAAATATAGAGTGTACAATGGGACCCGTGGGACATTGTGTGTCTTGTGCTACAATTTCCCAGTCTCTTGAGAATCATTCCTTGCTGATGCCACCTGACCAGTTGAGATACTCCAGCATGGAGGCATAGGGTCATACAGTGTGGAAAAGGTCCTTCGGCCCAACTTGCCTATGCTGACCAACATGTTCCATCTATACTAATGCCACCTGTGTGCCCTAAGACCAATATCCCTCTAAACCTGTCCTATCCATGTACCTGTCTCAATGTTACTTAAACGTTGCCTTAACTACTTCTGGCAGCTTGTTCCATACACCCACCATCCTTGTGTAAAAAAAGCAGCCCCTCAGGTTCCTATTAAATCTTTCCTCCCCCTTCACCTTAAACCTATGTCCTCTGGGCAAAAGACTGTGCATTTACCCAATCTATTCCTCTCATGATTTTGTACACCTCTTTAAGATCACCACTCATCCTCCTGCGCGCCAAGGAATAAAGTCCTATTGGGAGGGACATGGTCCCAAAACGTACAAATGGGACTATCTTAGATGGGCATCATGTTTGACATAGGCAAAGTTGGACCGAAGTGCTTGTTTCCATGCTGTATTTGCTAAGACTCTCTGACTATGACTCTATCTTTTTGAAAGTGATAAATATTGGCCAGAATGCCAGGAAAAATGCCCTTCATTTTGACAAGGACTTCGGACGTCCACTTTACAAGCCTTGGATTTCCCTGTGAAATTTGAAACCTCCCACGTTGTAGTTAGCACTACACTGGGATATCACTATCTATACCTGTCATTTTTCTTTCCCCTGACTCTAGTCTGAAGAAGGGTCTCGACCCGAAACGTCACCCATTCCTTCTCTCCAGAGATGCCGCCTGTCCCGCTGAGTTACTCCAGCATTTTCTGTCTATCTGCTGGTGTAAACCAGCATCTGCAGTTCCTTCCTTACACTGGAATATCAGCCTTGCCTATGTTTGCAGCTTCCTATAGTGCGGACTGAAACCCTCAATCACCAGAGGTGGACGTGGTGTCCACTGTGGCACGGTTGACAGACGCAGAGATTAATACTTGGAAATCCATGTGGCATTTAGTGTCAGAGATTCTGACATGCATAGACTACATCAGTGCCGGGAACTCTTCAGACACAGAAAAGAGGGAGAAATTAACAATCTGTCCAGCGATGTCTAAATTATGGTTCAGGGTGAATTCCATTCACCAGTGTAAGCTCCTTATTAAAGAACTAACTGCAGCATTACTGCCAGATAAATTCAAGTTAGAAAACTACTTGTGAATAAAGGAAACACAGCACGATCATCATGCATGCCTCTTCCTTTTTATCACCATCAACTGAATTATTAGCGGAGCTAGTACTCACGGGTTTGCAAAGGAAAGATTGTATGTCTGCGAGGAAATATATGGATTCTGTTGAAAGTCATATAAATCAGCACTTTCTGCAAGTCCAAGCATTATCCATCTGAGGGCAGAACATTAGACAGGCATTTTGCTCCAGTTCTCCTGTCTCCTGGCCTCAGAGTCTCGTTACATAAGGAAAATGGATTGACCTATTTGGACGTTATAACAGCCTTGGGATTTGTGTGGAGTCACAGCCCATCAAACCTCTAGTTTATAGTGGGTAGTGGTTCTCACTGTACAGTTAGTGATTCATCAAAGGAGAAGGTGCTGGAAGGAATCACCAGGCTGTTTGGATCAAGAGAAAACTCCTTATTACATCACTAACAGTGGGAGACAGGTAATAACATTTAGCAAAAATGGATTTCCTCTGGCTAGAAGGATCCCACCTAGATTCCTTCCTCTGGCTTCACAATTCACGATTATTTTATCCTGTTTCTCACTTTTTGGCTTTTCATCTCTGGCCAAATGCAGGTTTAATGTTGTCACGTACAGGTACAGTGAAATGCTTGTTTTTGCATACTATCTAATCAGATCAGACAATACAATACATAAATACATTCACACCTTACCCTTCCATATCTCCATGTCTCCTTCTCCCCTGACTCTGATTCTGAAGAAGGCTCTCGACCCAAAACATCACCCATTCCTTCTATCCAGAGTACTGCCTGTCCAACTGAGTTACTCCAGCATTTTGTGTCTATTTTTGATTATTGTTGGCTGCTTCTCTGAGCCAGTGAAGTGTAGATGGAGTCAGTGATGGGAGACTCTGGCCTGTGAGATGCTGCTTCTACAACTCTCTGCAATTTTTGTGGTCTTGGGCAGAGTGGTTCCCAAACCAAGATGTGACGCAACCCGACAGTATTGACAGGTAGAGTTGCTGCCTTACAGCGACAGAGACCCTGGTTCGATCCTGAAGATGGATGCCCTCTGCGTGGAGTTTGCACGTTCTCCCTGTGACTACATGGGTTTTCTACAGGTGCTCCGGTTTCCTCCCACATTCCAAAGAAATGTGGGTTTGTAGGTTAGTTCGTTTCTGTAAATTGTCCCTAGTGTGTAGGGTAGGATAGAACTAGGGTACGGGTGAATGATGGTCGGTGTGGACTTGGTCCCACGCTGAATCTCTAAACTATAAACTAAACATTATGTACTTCCACCGTCTCCTCAGGAAGTAAAGGTGTGCCTTCTTGGCTGTTGCATATAATCTTATTGCATAAATTTCCTCTTCCATTTTGATCTCCCGACCACACGTTATGTGAAGTGCAGGAAGATCTGAAGCCAATGACCAAGCGAACGGCAGGTTAGGTACAAGGGATAGGGCAGTACGGTGGTCCAACGGTAGAGTTGCTGTCTTATAGCGCTTTCAGTGCCAGAATCCCGGGTGCTGTCTGTATGGAGTTTGTATGTTCTCCCCATGACTGCGTGTTTTCTCCAAGATCTTTGGTTCCCTCCCACACTCCAACAACGTACAGGTTTGAGGGTTAATGGCGTTGTATAAATGTAAATTGTCCCTAGTGTGTGTAGGATAGTGTTAATATGCGGGGATCGCTGGTCGGCATGGACTTGGTGGGCCGAAGGGCCTGATCCCACGCTGTATCTCTAAACTAAACTAAATTAAATGCTGTCATCTTTCTCTGCTGCAGTTACTCTGCCCAGTCACAGTCTTAGCTACTGACAGCTGTGTTATAGAACAAGGAACAACGAGAACAAAATAGCTGTCTACTCTCATTATTTCAGTTTGACGGATTGCAAAATAAATTCCCAACCATGAAAGAATAACTAGATAAGATATGATTTCCGTGTGTACACACTGTCCTGTAGAACCTCTCACGTTAATGCTGCAGCTGGTGACAAATTGCAGGGAGTTGATTGTAACAGTGAAAAGAAAGAAGCATAAAGTTGTATGAAATTATAGGTAGGTGGCAAAAAAGAATGAAAAGGAGTGTTAAGGGGCGTACAGTAGAAGAGAGAATAATTTGCAGGGCTGCAGGGAAATAAGTAGCGAGGGAGGAGCATTGAGAAATGGAGACACAAGGAACTGCGGATGCTGTTGAGTTAATTTAGTTTATAGATACAGCCCTGTTACAGGCCCTTTGGCCCATTGAGTCCGCACCGTCCAGCAATCCCCGCACACTAACACTATCCTACACACTAGGGACCATTTACAATTTTACCACGCCAATTACCCTACAATCCTGTCCTTTGGAGTGTGGGAGGAATCCAGAGCTCCCGGAGAAAACCCACGCTGGTCACGGGAGGGCCTACAAACTCAGAACCCGTAGTCAGGATCAAACCCGCTCTAAGGCAGCAACTCTACCACTTTGCCACTGTGCGGTTTACAGAAAAAAGACACAAAAAGCTGGAGTAACTCAGCGGTCATTCAGCACCTCTGGTGGAAAAGGAATAGGTGATGTTTCGGGTGAAGTAGTGTCTCGACCCAAATAGTCACATTTCTTTTCTCCAGAGATGCTGCCTGACCCACTGAGTTACTCCAGCTTTTTGTGCCAAACTTCGTAAGCATTCCAACGAAGTGAGGAAATGGGTGATTGATGGTTGGCACTGACTGGATTGGCTGAAGGGCCTCTATGATATTTTGACACTGAGATTCACCCTCTCAAGTGGAATCACAAACCTGCACCCTGGTTGTTTCAGTTTGCCATTACATCTTCAAGGTTCAGCCATCCTTGAAGGATCAGACACATTAGCATACATTAATCATAACCAAGCTATTTCATCAGCCACAGGAAAAGTGTTGTATCAAAGTCGAATGTATTAAGCAGAAATGTCAGATGTTTGCGTATCGGCCCCCTGATCAAGGAGTTATAGGAAAGGAACGGCAGATGCTGGTTTAAACCAAAGATAGACACAAAAATCTATTGTAACCTAGAGGGACAGGTAGCATCAGTGGAAAGAACTGAAGAAGTTTCTCGACCTGAAACGTCAATCTCTCCAGAGATTGTGCCTGTCCCGCTGAGTTACTCCAGGTTTTTAGTGTCTATCCCTAGTCAAGGAGGGTGGCTGAGTTTGCACCCTAGATAGCGGAGTCAGAGGATATGGGGAGAATGCAGGAACGGGGTACTGATTGTGGATGATCAGTCATGATCACAGTGAATGGCGGTGCTGGCTCGAAGGGCTGAAAGGCCTACACCTGCACCTTTTGTCTACTGTCTATTGTCTATTGTCCACCCCATGTTCATTGAAATGGTCACGAGACAAATTACAAAGCTGTGTGCAAAATTATTCCACATAGAAAACATAGAAACATAGAAAATAGGTGCAGGAGTAGGCCATTCGGCCCTTCGAGCCTGCACCGCCATTCAATATGATCATGGCTGATCATCCAACTCAGTATCCTGTACCTGCCTTCTCTCCATACCCCCTGATCCCTTTAGCCACAAGGGCCACATCTAACTCCCTCTTAAATATAGCCAATAAACTGGCCTCAACTACCTTCTGCGGCAGAGAATTCCAGAGATTCACCACTCTCTGTGTGAAAAAAGTTTTCCTCATCTCGGTCCTAAAAGATTTCCCCCTTATCCTTAAACTGTGACCCATTGTTCTGGACTTCCCCAACATCGGGAACAATCTTCCTTCATCTAGCCTGTCCAACCCCTTAAGAATTTTGTAAGTTTCTATAAGATCCCCCCTCAATCTTCTAAATTCTAGCGAGTACAAACCGAGTCTATCCAGTCTTTCTTCATATGAAAGTCCTGACATCCCAGGAATCAGTCTGGTGAACCTTCTCTGTACTCCCTCTATGGCAAGAATGTCTTTCCTCAGATTAGGAGACCAAAACTGTACGCAATACTCCAGGTGTGGTCTCACCAAGACCCTGTACAACTGCAGTAAAACCTCCCTGCTCCTATACTCAAATCCTATTGCTATGAATGCTAACATACCATTCGCTTTCTTCACTGCCTGCTGCACCTGCATGCCTACTTTTAATGACTGGTGTACCATGACACCCAGGTCTCGCTGCATCTCCCCCTTTCCTAATCGGCCACCATTCAGATAATAATCTACTTTCCTGTTTTTGCCACCAAAGTGGATAACCTCACATTTATCCACATTATACTGCATCTGCCATGCATCTCAGGAACCTTCTCACCGGCAGACAATAGGAGCATCTCTGCCCTGGAACAGTAGACACACCTGCGGATCACCATTTGGCTGAAAAACGCAAGAAATGAAAATAGGAGCAAGAACAGGGCAGCACACCGGCGCAGCGGTAGAGTTGCAGCCTCACAGCACCAGAGACCCAGGATCGATCCTGGCTACAGGTGCTGTGTGTACTGTGTTTGTACGTTCACCCCGTGACCATATGAGTGTCCTCTGCGTGCTCCAGTTTCCTCCCACACTCCAAAGACATGCAGGTTTGTAGTTAGATCAGCTTCTGTAAATTGTCCCTAGTGTGTAGGATTGAACTAGTGTACGGGGTGATCGCTGGTCGGTGCGGACTCGGTGGGCCGAAGGGCCTGTGTCCACTCTGTCTCTCTAAACCTAAACCAAGATTCCAAGTCCACAACAATGCAGCAAGCTCTTTGCTGCATCATGAAATGGCCAAACACATCAATCATCTCTATCCAAGCAAGACAGCCTTCAATCAAATGAATTTTGTGGTTCCACCTCCTCCTTGGGGAAACTTAGAGGTCAGCGTTAAATAATGACCTTGCCAATAACATCCACATCCTACGAGAGACACCACAGAGAAAAAAAATTATGCAGAGCCAGATATTTGTCAGCTGTTTTGTTTTATCACAAAATAACAGCCTTTGAGCAAGAGTTTATTTGATGTTCGTAGGCCACTTGAGCCACACTTTCACAGTTAATAACATCTTCTGTGTAACCCATTCCTGAGGATATATTCCATATTTAATAAGCTGCTCCAAATGTCACATCCCATTATTTCAGCTGTCACTTTATCTCCCAGAGTTGGAATCTACTTAAAAAATGAAGTCTAAGATGGTAAGGTCGACAAACTTCATTGAAGTTGCAGATATTACCTGGGATATATTAAAAAGGAGTGCAAGAAGATGGATCCAAGATGATAACATTATTATAGGTAAAAAGCAGATGTTGGAGGTTCAAAGGAAATATTGCGCTTTCAGAGTAGAGAGGCACAGTGGCGCAGCGGTAGAGTTGCTGCCTTACAGCGCCAGAGGCCCAGGTTTGATCCTGACTGTGGGTGCTGTCAGTATGTAGTTTGTACAATCTCCCTGTGACTACATGGGTTTTCTCCAGGTGCTCCGGTTTCCTCCCACACTCCAAGGAAGTAGAGGTTTGTAGCTTATTTGGCGTTGGTAAAAATTGTAAATTGTTCCTAATGTGTAGGAATGTGCTAGTGTACGGGGTGATCGCTGATTGGGCTGGACTCAGTGGGCCAAAGGGCCCGTTTCCGTGCTGTATTTCTAAACAAACTAAAGTAAACTGGACCGTGTCCCAGATCGTTCCGTAACATGGTAGCTTGCTTTTTACCATACATTACCATACATTTGGCGCGGCACGGTGGCGCAGTGGTAGAGTTGTTGCTTTACATGCTTGCAGCGCCGGAGACACGGGTTTGATCCCGACTATGGGTGCTGTCTGTACTGCGTTTGGACGTTCTCCCCGTGACCTGCGCGGGTTTTCTCCGAGATCTTTGCTTTCCTCCCACACTCCAAAGACGTACAGGTTTGATGGTTAATTGGCTTAGTGTATGTAGATTGTCCCTAGTGTGTGTAGGATAGCATTAATGGGCAGGGTTCACTGGTCAGTGTGGACTCGGTGGGCTGAAGGGCCTGTTTCCATGCTGTATCTCTCAACTAAACAAAACAAAATTACCTTTTAATTTATTTTTCATTTGGACGAACTATGAACTCGTTCACTAAGCAATGAAATTATCCAGCATTCCTGTAGAATCAAATATTTATAACATAAGAACACGAAGCACGCCAATACTTGATCTTTGCTTCTTTTAAAAGCTAGTGTCAAAAATTCACATCTCTGCATTAATTTAAAATAAAACCTTTATATTATTTATACAGTGAAACTAATGAGGCCACCTACATTATTGATGGCTTAAATAATCCACCTACAATCACCAAATATAAGTTGGTGCAGCTGCTGGTTTAAAGGACAATGGTCTTCAGCGGTAAACTAAGCGTTATTCCCCGTGAGTATTTGATTGTATTTGCTAAACAAAACAATCTGCTTAAAGTGGAGATTGACTACTATTTATCCAATTCCCAGCTGCTAAAACTGCTAGGTTGCTTCCCGTAAGTCTGCTTCAGTTGTTTGTTGAAGACTGCGCCTCCCCATGGCTTTTTGATGGCAACATCTACACTATAGAGAAACACTTCAATGCTAAACAAGGATCTTTTATTCATGTTACTTTAATTCCAGCAACATCTGCCCTTCAAATTCTTTGATCAAACAGATGGATCAAATTTCTCCGCACTCACCCAAACATACACCTGGTTGGCCTGGCAATCTCTGATAATCTCTTTGAAAACAACTAATTAGTTGAAGAAGTTTAAGAAGGAACTGCAAATGCAGGGAAATCGTAGGTAGACAAAAATGCTGGAGAAACTCCGCGGGTGAGGTAGCATCTATGGCTGAAGAAGGGGTTCGGCCCGAAACGTTGCCTATTTCCTTCACTCCATAGATACTGCCTCACCCGCTAAGTTTCTATTTACCAACTAATTAGTTGATCTGACGGTGTGTGAATTCATCCTAACTGGTATCGGTTTGAACTACAAATATGTAATAACGACTGTCCATTGACATCTAATTCTGAGATTAAATAGTCCTAGAATCTTACAGCTTGAACCCAGGTCCTTTGGTCCAATTTGCCCACACCGACCAACATGTATCATCTACACTGGTCCCACTTGCTTGCATTTGGCCCACATCTCTCTAAACTTGGCATATCCATGTTCCTGTCTAAATGTTTCTTAAATGTTGCGATAGTACCTGCCTCAATCATCTCCTCCGGCAGCCCATTAATACAACCACCATCCTTTGTGTGAGAACGTTACCCCTCAGGTTCCTATTAAATCTTTCCCCCCACACCATAACCCTATGTCCTCTGGTTCTCAATTCCCCACTACTCTGGGCAAGAGACTCTGTGCGTCTACCTAATCTATTCCTATCATGATGTTGTACACCGCTATAAGATCACCCCTCATCCTCTTGCACTCCAAGAATAGAGCCCTAGCCTGATCAACCTCCCCCTATACCTCAGGCCCTTGAGTCCTGGCCACGTTCTCGTAAATCTTCTCTGCAGCTTGACAACATCTTTCCTATAACATGGTGCGCAGAACTGAACACAATATCACAATATTGCAAAAACATGATATCATTGAATTCTCAAACTCTTCAAATGGTTATGGCACAGGAGGACATTCAGCCCTTTGAGTTCATACCTTCCCCTTGTATAGTGATCCCTTCCTGCTCTTTCCTCATAGCTATTTTCACTGAGACCCCTGGCTTTCTATGTTTCCACCAGCCTTACAGCCATGGAGTTCCTGATTGCCACAATTCTTTGTGTTTAAAAATAAAGCATTCAAAGCAATAAATCGACCAATAAATCAAGCTCACATCCTTCACCTATTTTCATGAGCTCATCTTTGTAATCCTTTGTATCCTAATCCTGAAATCATTCACAAAAATAATAGCTTCCCGTAATTGATCATATTTAAACCCGGCATAATCTTTCACTCAGACATCAGATCTCCTTTCGGCTTCTTTGATCCAAAGAGGACAACGCAGCTTCTAGTCTCACATGTAGTTGAAATCCCACCACCACTGGAACCGTTCTGATAAAGCTTTCTTTCCATGCTGAATCTTAATAAAAAGTTAAAAAATTCACAGTTGACTGCATATGATGTTTAGTGAAGGCTCAGGGCGGCACGGTGGCACAGCGGTAGAGTTGCTGCCTCACAGCGCCAGAGACCCGGGTTCGATCCTGACTACGAGTGCTGTCTGTATGGAGTTTTCACATTTACCCTGTGCCCGCGTGGGTTTTCTCCGGGTGCTCCGGTTTCCTCACACACTCCAAAGATGTACAGGTTTGTAGGTTAATTGGCTACTGTAAATTGTAAATTGTCTCTAGTGTGTAGAATATTGCCAGTGTGTGGGGATCGCTGGCGCGGACTCGGTGGGCCGATGAGCCTGTTTCCGCACTGTATCACTAAAGTCTAAAGTGTCAGGTTTCATTGGTCATTCATGGCCTATTATTTTGCTACTTGATGGATGTTGCAATTTTTCTTCTCTGTAGAAGTGTAAGGTTCTTAGAATTCACCCATAAGCCCAAGAAGATTTCAGGATGGGAGGTACAGGGAGCATCACCTGTAGTTGATGGATGCAAGGCAGAAAGTTTATTTAAAGTGTTGATGTGATAATCGCAAATGAATATTCAATTTGCTTGCAGCATGTTGCGAGGGGTTTATAATCTCATGGGGTCTTCTGTATTTTTTCTGGAGGCTACTGTTTGGAGTGGCGCCATGTGAGTTTTTTATTCCCTTATGATTGTTATTAAATATAAAAAAATTTTAAACCAACTTCCTCAGCCTGAATATAGCAGGGTTGAGTGTCTTGAAACTGCTAAATGACTTCCTCAATGTTTACTCACCCAAATGGTGTGGAGTTACAGTGAAAAGAATAAATCAAACCAAAAACAAGTACATTATGATAGTATGTCTGGTTATGTTAAAGCTCCCAATATTAGCTATGGAAATGTCTGAGTATTTTTAAGTATAACCAGAGCACCTGGAGAAAACCTGCACGCTCACAGAGAGAACGTACAAACTCAGTACTCAGTACAAACTCAGACAGCAACCATAGTCAGGATCGAACCTGGGACTCTGGCTGTAAGGTAGCAGCTCTACTGCTGCACCACTGTGCTGCCCTTTATTAAAGCTTTCTTCACCACCCTATCTACCTGCATATCTTTGCACTTGTACAAAGTGAATTTACAGAGCCCAGAGTTAGGAGACAGAGCCTTCTGTATCCATTATCTGCTGGGGGGGGGGGTTTTGTGTAGGGTTTGGGATGTGGGAGGAACCTGGAGCACCCAGAGAAAACCCAGGCAGTCACAGAGAACATACAAACTCAGCACAGACAACACCCGTAGACAGGATCAAACCCGGGTCTCTGGCGCTGTAAGGCAGCAACTCTAATGCTGCGCCACTCTATCTCAGTGAACATTGGAAGCTTTATCGATGGATGTGCGCTGTCTTGGGAAATGTTGGCCAGGAGACTGTGGCACCTCTTCCACTGTCCTAAACATTCGTCCCTCTACCGCTAGCTCACCCGTGGCTGAAGTGTGTGCAAAATACTCTGCAGAAACTCACTGCCTCTTTGATAGTCCTCCTGTTTTTGCAGTCTCAGCTGACTAGACGGATAAAAACAGCAGAGGCGGCCATGTTGCAGTTATATAAGACGTTGGTGAGACCTCTAAGTTTCCAATGTCGAGTGGGATATTTAACAAGAGGCACTGTGGCGTAGAGATAGAGTTGCTACTTTTCAGCGCCAGAGACCCAGTTCGATCCTGACTACGGGTGCTCTCTGTACGGAGTTTGTACATTCTTCCTGTGATCGTGTGGGTTTTCCCCAGGAGCTGTTTTCCTCCAACACTCCAAAAACCTATAGGTTTGTAGGTTAATTGGCTTTGGTAAAAAATTGTAAATTGTCTAGTGTGTCGGATAGTGCGTGTGTACAGGGTGATCGCTGGTTGGCGCACACTCGGTAGGCCGAAGGGCCCGTTTCCGTGCTGTATCTCTAAAGCCTAAGTAAAAAGTAGGGATTTATCAGGGTGAAGGAAGTTGAAATGGTTGCATTGGTAAACCAGAAGACCCAAACTAAGAATTGCTTCCAGATCTAGGAGTGAGATGAAGATATTTTTGTTATAAATAGTGAATGGCCTGAAATACACTTTCTATAAACGCAATTGAAGCAGATTGGATGATGACTGTTGACCATGGGGGCAGTGGGCCGAATGGCCTTCTACTGTGTTAAAAGGTTCTATCCTGCAAATAATCCAGAGGAAATTAGATTCAGACAAACCTCAAATCATTTCCAATTCAAGTACCTATGCCGGTTCACAGGATAGTTTAGTTTAGTTTCAAGCTTCAGTGTGGGAAAAGGCTCTTCGGCCCATCGAGTCCATGCTGACCAGTGATCTCTGCTCACTAACACTATCCTAAAAATGAGAGGCGATTTACAATTTTGACAAAGCCAATTAAACTACAAACCTGTATGCCTTTGGCATGTGGGAGGGATACGGAGCACCCGGAGAATGTGGAAGAACGTGCAAACTCCGTACAGACAAGACCCATCGCCAGGATTGAACCCGGTCTCTAGCGCTGTGAGGCAGCAATTCTACCGCTACACCACCATGCTGTCCATGAGCAAATTATTGGTTATACTAGATCCATATCCATGCACTTCGTTAGTCAAAAGCAATAACAATTAACTTTGTCTCGAGTTTAACCAATAAAAATATTTGGCTTTTCTTGAGTCTTAGCAGCAGACATGTTCCGCTTGACTTTTTGCTTTGCTATTCCCTCTGATTTAAATTCAGGTTGGCAAGTTTGTATGTTGACCTGGTAACTCTGCCCACAGCATTTCAGTTCAGTGAAATGCCTTTCAGATGTTTGAGGGAAAGGTTTGTAGTGGGTCACTCCCGTAAGCATCAACACAGTCAATATTTGGATTTGTACGCACTCCTCACTAACCTCCCAACTCCAGCCCGACACCTGCATTCTTCCACATCACTATTCATGAGGCCAAACTCACGACTCCACAACCAATCAGATTTAAGAAATCTTACCGTTCCTTTCAAAAAACCTCCAGAGGACGGGGAGAGCGCCAGCGCACGCGAACGGAACCGGGCAGACAGCAGAGAAGCAAGGACCGCGCAGCGAACAGGGAGAAGAGAGCGAACGGCGAAGGGAGAGAGAGAGAGGAGAGGAGAGAGAGAGACAGGGAGAGAGAGACGAGATGATGTAGTGAGAGAGGAGATGAGAGAGGAGATAGAGAGAGAGAGGAGAGAGGAGGGAGAGAGAGAAGAGAGAGGAGACGAGAGAGAGAGAGAGAGAGAGAGAGGGAGAGCGAGAGAGAAGAGGAGAGATCGAGAGAGAGAGAGAGAGAGAGAGAGAGAGAGAGAGAGAGAGAGAGAATTGGGAGACAAAAAGAGAGAAAAAGAGAGAAAAAGAGAGAGAGAGAGAGAGAAAAAGAGAGAAAAAGAGAGAAAAAGAGAGAAAAAGAGAGAAAAAGAGAGAAAAAGAGAGAAAAAGAGAGAAAAAGAGAGAAAAAGAGAGAAAAAGGATCAGAGAAGAGAGAAAAAAGAGAACAGAAACAGCAAGAGATGACACGCAAGAAGCTGACCAACCGAGAAAACTCTCCCTCGACACGACTTGTACCCTCTCTCCCTCTCTCCCTCTCTCCCTCTCTCCCTCTCTCCCTCATCTAACCATTGTGATAACCCACTTTGAGCCACTGAGAGCACACTATTTGTCATAATTGTAGTTTTAAAGGACATCCATAAGTAGTTTGCTTGAAATCAAAGCAGGACCACCATAAACTCAAGCAATCAGGCAGTGCAAAGGATAGTAAAGGACATTGTTCATATGACCATGGTAAAGACAGTTACATCATTCAAGGGTCAAGGGTGTTTAATTGTCATTTTTACAGGGAACAGAACAAAGACATTTCTACTGACTTCAGCTTTGCACATTAACACACACCAACAACAAATAGATTCATAGTAAACAAATAAATATCAATTATATTAGGTAACCAGACAAGGGTCTCGACCGGAAATGTCACGCATTACTTCTCTCCGGAGATGCTGCTGAGTTACTCCAGCATTTTGTATCTACTTTCCATAACAGCGCATACTGTAGTACATAGTACGGCCAAACCAAAGTCCTCAATAGTTTGGTGCTGAGGTAGGGTTGTGGTTGGGGTTGTGCAGTGTGGTTATAGAACTTGATGGTTCATTGGAAGAAGTTGTTCTTACGGCTTGTAAACAGGCCCTTTAGCCCACCGAGTCCACGCCGACCACCAATCACCCCGTACAGTAGCACTATTCTGCACACTAGTGACAATTTACAAATTTTACTGAAGCCAATTAACATGCATCTTTGGAGTGTTGGAGGAAAGCAGAGCACCGGGAGAAAACCAATGCGGTCACAGGGAGAATGTACAAACTCCGTACAGACAGAAGAACGCATAGTCAGGATCAAATGCGGGTCTCTGGCGCTGTGAGGCAGCAACTCTACTGATGCGCCACCGTGATTTCATTAACTGGAGGCTAGTGAAAGAATATCACTAATGTGGACACTGTAAAGATCGACCAGCCTCTCCTCTCAACCCATGGCTCTGGACAAACAAACATTACCAGGGTGGAATTTGTAACCCTGTTTATGAGCCGACCATGATAACATTAGGTCCACCTTCTAAGTGGGCAGAAATAGTTGGCCTAAAGGTACATTTGCCACTCAAGAGGCACTTTCAGAACTGCTATGGTCTGATATGGTCTTCCACGGTAACTTGTAATGGAAAATAGAGGCAATTTCACTGGTGCTGAATTTACTGAATTGCTCAGCAGAATAGGAATCATGCATGAAATCCCCTGAAAATCTCTTAAATCCTCTGTTGGAGCGTAATCTCCAGTGCCTGCAGCCAGCGTACTGATGAAGTATCCAGTTTCAGTCACGTATCGAACGCGCTCCTTCCACACCCTTAAATACTTTGGCGGAAAGCGCAGGTTGGTCTGAGAAAGAAGATCTGGCAAAGCGAGAGGGTTTGAGTACAGGGGCAAGGAGGTCCTACTGCAGTTGTACAGGGCCCTGGTCAGATCACACTTGGAGTACTGTGTGCAGTTTTGTTCTCCTAATTTGAGGAAGAACATCCTTGCTATTGAGAGTGTGAAGCGTAGGTTCACCAGGTTAATTCCCGGGATGGTGGGACTGACGTATGATGAAAGAATGGATCGACTGGGCTTATATTCACTGGAAGTTAGAAGGATGAGAGGATATCTTATAGAAACCTATAAAATTCTTAAGGGATTGGACAGGCTAGATGCAAGAAAAATGTTCCCCATGCTGGAGGAATCCAGAACCAGGGGTCAAAATTTAAGAATAAGCAGTAGGCCATTTAGGACTGAGATGAGGAAAAACTTTTAGACAATAGACAATAGACAATAGACAATAGGTGCAGGAGTAGGCCATTAGGCCCTATGAGCCAGCACCGCCATTCAATGTGATCATGGCCAATAATCCCCAATCAGTACCCTGTTCTTGCCTTCTCCCCATATCCCCTGACTCCGCTATCTTTAAGAATCCTATCGAGCTCTCTCTTAAGTGTATCCAGAGAACCTGCCTCCACCGCCCTCTGAGGCAGACAATTCCACAGACTCACAACTCTCTGTGAGAAAAAGTGTTTCCTCGTCTCCGTTCTAAATGGCTCACCCCTTATTCTTAAACTGTGGCCCCTGGTTCTGGATTCCCCCAATCAGGAACACGTTTCCTGCCTCTAGTGTGTCCAAACCCTTAATAATCTTATATGTTTCAATAAGAATCCCTCTCATCCTTCTAAACTCCAGAGTGTACAAGCCCAGCCGATCCATTCTCTCAGCATATGACAGTCCCGCCATCCTGGGAATGAACCTTGTAAACCTACGCTGCACTCCCTCAATAGCAAGAATGTCCTTCCTCAAATTAGGGGATCAAAACTGCACACAATACTCCAGGTGTGGTCTCACTAGGGCCCTGTACAACTGCAGAAGGACCTATTTACTCCTATACTTGACTCCTCTTGTTATGAAGACCAACATGCCATTTGTTTTCTTCACTGCCTGCTGTACCTGCATGCTTACTTTCATAGATTGATGAACAAGGACCCCCAGATCCTGTTGTACTTCCCCTTTTCCCAACTTGACACCATTTAGATAATAATCTGCCTTCCTGTTTTTGATGCCAAAGTGGATAACTTCACATTTATCCACATTAAACTTCATCTGCCATGCATCTGTCCACTCCCCCAACCTGTCCAAGTCACCATGCATTCTCATAGCATCCTCCTAACAGTTCACGCTGCCACCCAGCCTTGTGTCATCTACAAATTTGCTAATGTTACTTTGAATCCCTTCATCCAAATCATTGATGTATATTGAAAATAGCTGCGGTCCCAGCACCGAGCCTTGTGGTACCCCACTAGTCACTGCCTGCCATTCTGAAAGGGACCAGCTAATCCCTACTCTTTGTTTCCTGTCTGCCAACCAATTTTCTATCCATGTCAGCACTCTAGCCCCAATACCATGTGCCCTAATTTTGCCCACTATTCTCCTATGTGGACCTTTTCAAATGCTTTCTGAAAGTCTAGGTACACTACATCCACTGGCTCTCCCTTATCCATTTTCCTAGTTACGTTCTTAAAAAATTCCAGAAGATTAGTCAAGCATGATTTCCCCTTCGTATATCCATGCTGACTCAGACCGATCCTGTTACTGCTATCCAAATGTGCGGCTATTTCGTCTTTTATAATTGACTCCAGCATCTTCCCCACCACCGATGTCAGGCTACCTTGTCTATAATTCCCTGTTTTCTCTCTCCCGTTTTCTTAAAAAGTGGGATAACATTAGCTCCCCTCCAATCCACAGGAACTGATCCTGAGTCTATAGAACATTGGAAAATTATCACCAATGCAGCCACGATTTCTAGAACCACTTCCTTATGTACCCTGGGATGCAGACCATCAGGCCCTGGGGATTTATCAGCCTTCTGTCCCATCAGTCTATTCAGCCAGAGAGTTGTGAATTTGTGGAATTCGCTGCCACGGAAGGCAGCGGAGGCCAATTCACTGGATGTTTTCAAGAGCGAGTTAGATATATCTCTTAGGGCTAACGGAATCAAGAGATAAGGGGAGAAGGTAGGAACGGAGTTCTGATTCTGGATGATCAGCCATGATCATATTGAACGGCGGTGCTGGCTCGGAGGGCTGAATGGCCTACTCCTGCACCCATTTTCTATGTTTCTATGTTTCTAAAGGCAGGATAAGATGAAGGTGGACCCATGGACCCAGTATACGCCACCCGCAAACACGGGAATATGGACCAAAGTTTCATAATCCAATTTACAACTTTAGTTTTGTTTAATGTATTGCCACTGTTGCCAAGTTACAGTGAACAGCTTTTTGTTGCGTGCTAACCAGTCAGCAGAAATAAATGATTACAATCGAACCGTCCACAGTGTACAGGTACACGATAGAGGGAATAATGTTTAGTGCAAGACAAAATCCTGTATAGTCTGATTAACGATAGTCCGAGGGCCTCCAATGAGGTAGATAGTAGCTTAGGACCGCTCTCTATTTGGTGATAGGATGGGTCATACCTGATAACAGCTGGGAAGAAAGTGTCCCTGAAAGTGTCCCTTGACTGATGGGAGAGGGGAGAAGAGGGAGTGACCGGAATGAGACTGGGCCTTGATTATGCTGGTGGCCTTGCTGAGGCAGCATGAAATGTACAGAAGATGGAGTCAATGGGAAGGGAGGTTGGTTTGCGTGATGGTCTGGGCTGCGTCCACAGTTCTCTGCGATTTCATGCAGTTTCGACTCAATGCTGAAGTGTGATAGGTGAACTCAGGGCACTAGGACCCTGTCGATGCGCTGACAACATAAAGGGGGTTATTCAAGACTAATAATAATAACAGCAGCCATTTATAGACCTTGCACACATTGAACGGCAGCATAAATAATCAGAGCTCTGGGTATGTTTGCATTAATCGATTGGTGTTGTTTTGAGGGTTACAGCGAAATCTGAGCCATTATCGGCTCTTCTGAAAGTCGCATTTAACTTATGTTCAGACTTCCCCAAAGTCATTAAACATCGGGAAAATCCTTGAAAATCTCTTAAAGCCTTTGTTGGAGATCAGTGTAATCTCGGGAGGCTTTAGCCAGTGTGCAGCTGAAGTATCCAATTTCTGTCACGTGCCACTCTCGCTCCAGGGAGTTTTTGAGAAGCATCTCCACGCAGCAGCTTAATCCACAGCCATGTCAGAGCACAGATCTCACAACAAAGTGACTTTGTTAATCGAATCAAAGAAAGCAGCCGAAGAGCAGCCATCCATTTCTTCCTTTGAACAAGCTGCATTCTCGCTAATCCTGACAAGCCGAGAGGACGCCGGAGATAAAATGGAAGGAGAAATGCTGTGAAATATCTGAGAGGAAAATGAACCATATGCAGCTTTAAAGCCTGCAAAGGAAGGCAAAGCAGGGATTAGACCCTTCATCAGCTCTCCCCCAGAATCTGCTCAACTTCCAAGCACAAACTCCAAAGGCGAGCAGAGATATGTGCTGTGGCAATTACATGAACTCTGAACCTTAAAGTTTAGTTTAGTTCAGAGATACAGCATGGAAACAGGCCCTTCAGCCCTCCGAGCCCACGCCGACCTGTGATCCTTGCACACTAATGCTAGTCCTACACATGCGAGGGAAAATTTATAATTTTACCAAAGTCAATTAACTTACAGACCTGTACGTCTTTGTAGTGTGGGGGGAACTGGAGCACCTGGAAAAAACCCACGCAGGTCATAGGGAGAACGTACAAACTATGTACAGACAACACCCGTAGTCAGGATGGAACCGGGGTCTCTGGCGCTGTCTAAATTTGTCGCATGCCACATGTTACACTAATGCAAACTGATATTAAACATAGTAAAAGGATGGGAAGGACAGTATGTGACGAAACCTGGTGACTGAATCGCTCAATTTTGGAGAGATATATGCCAAATGTGGTAAAGTGGGGCTAGCGTAGATGGGGCATGGGCAGGTTGGGCCGAAGGGCAGTTTCTACGCTGTACGGCTCCATGACTCTATTTCACCAGGACACGACACAGTCACGATCTGGTTGAAACTTACTGCGGCCAGGTTAAGAACATTGAATAGCCTGAAGAAAGGACCCCGACCTGAAACCTCACCTATCCATGTTCTCCAGAGATGCTGCCTGACCCGCTGAGTTACTCCAGCACTTTGTGTCTTTTCCAATCTGGTTAGAGCCAATTCCTTGGATATCTAACGTCAACCTCTGTGTTTTCACTCTTTCTCCATCTTGCTGGAGTGCCATTACACTGGAGGCAGCTCTCTCTACACTTATCATTCCCCTCACCCTTCCTCCACCCGTGACTGGGCTTCCGACCCCTCATGCTACCCTATCTTCTGTCCTTTCCAAATTTAAACTGAGGCCTGTTAGTGTGAAGGACCAAGTAGTCTTCATGATCTACAGATGACTTTTCGTGAGCAGTAAATGCTCAGCATGGACATGTCTTTTGTATAGAGAAAAACTGCAGATGCTGGTATATACAGAAGATAGACATGGTGCTGGAGTAACCAGTGATTCAGGCAGTATCTTTGCAATAAAGGATGGATGACGTTTTGGGTCGGAACCCTTCTTCAGACCATCCCGAATCATCACCCATCCTTTTCTCCAGAGGTACTGCCTGACCCGCTGAGTTACACCAGCACTTCATGTCTATCTTCAGTGAGTCTGAAGGACTCGGATAGGTTTAGAAAGATAAGGGTCAAATGCAGGCAGGTGGGACTAGTGTAGATGGGACATGTTGGTCGGTGTGGGCAAGTTGGGCTGGAGGCCCTGTTTCCACACTGTGTGACTCTATGGCTCTGTGACATTGTTACTGCTATAAAATTAAATCAGTCTTGAACTCAAGGGTACCCATTAAAGTGTTCAACTCCTTACATTTTTAAACCTTTTCAAACTAGCTTTCAGGTATTCAGAGATCCAATTAAACCTTGTAAACTCTGGTGTTTTAATGATCATAAATATCTAAGACGGCATTCTGAAGACAGGAGTACTCAGAGATCAGCTCTCCTCATCCATGCATTGTCAATGGGTGGATTTGTTAATACTTAATGAAAGCCATTCCCCAAATCCATCAACGTCAAAGATTCTGCATCCTACATAATTTGATAACAAATAGAAATGTCTACATTACAGAACTCACAGAAAACTTACAGCACAGAAGGAGGCCATTTGGCCCCACTGAAGCTATGCTGGCCTAATTCAAATACAATTCTACTACAATTCCCCAACACTGGATAAAAGACTATGCATAAAGCCCCTGTCCCACGATGCCAGTTTACCAAAGAGCTCTCCCGAGTTTAAATAAAAATCAAACTCGTGGTAAGTATGTAGAATGTACGTAGCGGGTACCTCGGAGCTCGTGGATGTCTCGTAGCGCCTTGTAACGCTAATGGCTGGTACTTGGGAAACGCGGTAACTCGTGAAGTTTTTTCAACGGTGTGAAAAATTTCCAAGAGTAAAAAAATACTCAAGATGAAGTACCGCGAATTAGATTTTTTTTAAACTCGGGAGAGCTCTTGGGTAAACTCGCCTCGTGGGACAGGCGCTTTACCCTATGTATTCCTCTCTCCATCCAAGACTGCAAGAAATTGTAGAGAATTGTGGGCGCAGCCCAGACCATCACACAAACCGACCTCCCTTCCATTGACTCCATCTAAACTTCATGCTGCCTTGGCAGGGCCACCAGCATAAGCAGTCCTGAGCTACCATCTACCTCAATGAAAACCCTCGGATCAGTCTTTACTGGACATAACATTGCACTAAACGTTATTCCCTTCATCATGTATCTGTACACAGTGGACAGCTCGTTTGTAATGTATTGTCTGGTTTGCACACAACAAAAAGCAGTTTGCTGTACCTCGGTACATGTGACAATAAACTAAACTAAACTATACTAAACATCTTTCTAAGATCACCCCTCATCCTCCTGCACTCCAAGGAATAAAGTCCTAGCCTGCTCAGCCTCTCCCTATAGCTCAGGCACTCGTGTCCTGGCAACATCTTTGTAAATCTTCTCTGCACCCTTTCCAGCTTAACAGACATCAACAACAACAACATCTTAGGTTTGGCTTGGGTATTGAGGTGGTTATTTGTCCCATCAAATGTATGTTCCTTGACCGACTGTGGACCGACTGCCTTACTCACCACCCTGAGTCAAGTAAATCCCACAGCAGACTTTCTCACACACATATCACCTCGCCAGCCATGATTTATTTACACTTGGCCAGTTGTCTCGTCTCTCCTGGACAACCTCGTGGTCCCGGCACCTTGAGGAACTGTCTAGTTTTGCTCAACATTCAATCAGTTTTCTCTGACATGCGGATGGCGCTGAACTGCCTGCGCTTATTTCACACACGGCCCTTAAACAGCTGTCAGGGAAGTTAATGTCAGGTTCCTGAGGCAGAGCTTATAGGACACTCATCCGCACCAAATACCATCATTATACAAAGCTCTGTTTGATTTGCAGTCAAGCCACTTGTCATCAAGCACCTCCGCAATAAATCACAGCATCAGACAGTAACCTGGAGCAGCAAGTAGCTCCTATTGATAAAAATCAATAGTTAACTGGTCTGGAGATAGATTTGCACTTTCATAAAAGCCTACAATTAGCCATCTAAATGCCAGATCATTCTACGTAGAATTTTAAGCAGCGATATAAACTTTAAGCAAAAACTAAGGGCCAGAGGAAGGATAACCCCGCACTAATAGGGTCAACAGGGAATTCAGGAAGAGCTCTTCCATTCCAGAGAGCAGTCACGATGGAAGTAGTGGTCATTGTAGCACAGAAATATTGAAGGAAATGTTGGAAAATCGTGAAGGAGACTGGAATCAAAGTGTGTTACGATCGGATTAAATGAAAACATTACATGTAGGACAGTGGTGACATTGTGAGCTGAAGGGTCTGTTCCTGTGCTGTACTGATCTATGCTCTATGTTATGTCTCAAGATCACTCTGCCAATGTCTCCTCTGTTGTATCATTGCATGGGTGGGTCACACCAGGGGTGGCACACTGACTAGTTTTGCAATAATCAAGCTTCCATTGCATCATTATTTTCACCTTGGTCCACTGCTTGGGATCTTGTATTAATTTAACTTTGCCTCAAATAACCTATTGTTTCCTCCTTAAAAATGGCTGCCCCTTCTCCTCTGACAGAAGAATTTGCCGTCAGTTCTTCCTGTCCGCCTTTCATCTGACACAAAGCACCTTAGTTTAGTTCAGTTCAGTGATGCTGTGTGAAAACAGTCCCTACAGCCCATCGAGTCCACGCCAACCACCAATCACCCCTACACTAGTTATATCCTACACACTAGGGAACATTTTTAGAAGCCAATTAACCTAGAAACCAGGGTCAAGGAAAGAGCATTCACGTCACGGCCCTGTTTTCACCAATCGTTCCACCACCATGTACAAGAAGCACAAGACAGACACCATTGTATGCAGACGCTGAGAAGTGTGTTCAGCTCTGGCTGAAAACTTCTAATCTTGTGTGTGGACTCGATAAGAAGAAGAAGAACAACAACAACCTAGAAACCTGCTTGTCTTTGGAATGTGAGAGGAAACTGGAGCACCCAGAGAAAACCCAGGCGGTCACAGGGAGAACGTAAAAACTTTGTATGGACAGCACTCGAAGTCAGGGTCAAATCCATATCTCTGGTGCTGTGAGGCAGTCTCTGGAGCTGTAAGATGCCCAACCATCTACTACTCAAACCCCACCCCCCTTACCTTTATCCGCCTATCACTTGTGTAGGAAGGAACTGCAGATGCTGGTTTACACCGAAGATAAACACAAACGTGCTGGAGTAAGCCAGCAGGTCAGGCAGCATCTCTGGACAAAAGGAAAATGTGATATTTTAGGTCAGAACTATTCTTCAGACTCTGCCTAGCCCCCACTTTTTTCCCCCCTTTTCCAACTTTTTCCCCCTAGTACAATCAGTCTGAAGAAGAGTCTCTTACCTGAAATTTCACCTATCCATGTTCTCCAGAGATGTTGCCTGACCCGCTGAGTTACTCCAGCACTTTGTGTCTTTTTGCAAAACCGGCATCTGAAGTTGCTTGGCCACACTACCTGTTTGATGTTCCTACAAAGGACTAGAATTGCCTAAACCCACTTGACAACCCGTCTGAAGAAGGGTCTCGACCCGAAACGTCACCCATTCCTTCTCTCCGGAGATGCTGCCTGACCCGCTGAGTTACTCCAGCTTTTTGTGTCTATCTTCGGTTTAAACCAGCATCTGCAGCTCCTCGTTATACTTGACAAATCAGCCTGAGATTTGCAGCCTGCCACTCCTGGTTTAAAATGTACTTGTCCTGCAAGTGAAATACTAATGTTTACGCTTCTTGTTGGACTCAAGTCAAAGTATTCCAATAGCCCAAAATAAAAAAAA
This sequence comes from Amblyraja radiata, assembly GCF_010909765.2. Taxonomy (NCBI): domain Eukaryota; kingdom Metazoa; phylum Chordata; class Chondrichthyes; order Rajiformes; family Rajidae; genus Amblyraja; species Amblyraja radiata. The sequence continues at coordinate 34,343,957 of NC_045970.1, read as the reverse complement.
CAAGTCAAGAAACTGACAACATAAGATGAGTTTTATAAAATTTATTGGAATAGTTATCTATAAGGACTTCAGGCAGCTTGGCTTTTAGCCAAGATATCAAACGTACTTGTGAAGAGAAGATTAGTAAAACACGCATCACACTGCAGTTTAAAAGCACGGGAAATTCACTGTTTATTTGATAATGTCAAGATGGAGCAAAACTGAGTGTAGGAGCACATTTAAATACATAATCTCTCGATGACATGTAAACTATCCTTCATGTCAGTGCAGTTGAAACATGCTGGTTCCCTTGACTTTTTGTTTTATCCTGTAAGTTTGAAAGCTTTTGTTGGTAGTTTCGTTGTTGGCAAGATTGGTGTGATCTCATTCAGGCACTGTGTGCTTTCAAAACAATGCTTCACAGTCATGGAGTCTCAGAGTCACACAGCGTGGAAACAGGCCCTTAGGCCTAACTTGCTCACATCGACTATCATGCCCCATCTCTACACGTCTCATCTGCCTGCGCTTGGCCCATTATTCGCTAACTTATCCTATCCATGTACCTGTCCAAATGTTTTTTAAATGTTGTAATAGACATTCTATTACAATATTCCATTGGCCCCAATAAAAAAATGTTCTGCATATTTGAATGGATGCTTTGGTTCACCAATTTAATGTAAACTAGTGGCAGCATTATCAGCCAATGGCTTGTAGGCAGGGCAGTAAGCTCTGTGTTTTTTAGGAAATCTGTTTGATCTCTGGGCAGAATGGTGGCGCAGCGGTGGAGTTGCTGCCTCACAGCGCCAGAGACCCAGGTTCGATCCTGACTATGGGTGCTGTCTGTACGGATTTTGTACGTTCTCCCTGTGACAGCGTGGGTTTTCTGGTTTCCTCCACAATACAAAGATGTGCAAGTTTGTAGGTTAATTGGGTTCAATAAATTGCCCCTCGTGCATAGGATGTGAAAGTGGGATAACTAGAGTGAACGGATGATCGATGGTCAGTGCAGAGTCAGTGGGCCGAAGGGCCTGTTTCCACGCTGCATCCCTAAACTCTAACCTTTAATGATGTCCCCAGTGGTGACTGATGGTGGTACATCTGATGCAGCTAATGGATCTGCTGGCTCACAGTTGCAGTGATCTCCGATGCTGCCTGTGTGGAGTTTGCACGTTCTCCCTATGATCGTGTGGATTTCCTCCGATAATGCTGGTTTCTTCCCACATCCCAAATATATGTGCAGGCTGGGTGTTTAATTGGCCACTGATATGTTGGGCAACACAGTGTGGCAGCGGGTAGAACTGATGCCTCAAATCGCCAGAGAACCGGTATTGATCATGACCTCGTGTGCTGTCTGTACGGAGTTTGCACGTTCTCCCTGTGACCGTGTGGGTGTTCTCCGGATGCTCCGGTTTACTCCCACATCCCAAAGATGTGCAGGTTTGTAGGTTAATTCACTTTCTGCAAATTGCCCCTTATGTGCAGGGAGTGGATGAGAATGTGGGATAACATAGAACTAGCATGAATGGGTGATCGATGGTCGGCATGGTCTCCGTGGGCCGAAGGGCCGGTTTCCATGCTCTGTCTCTAAACTAAGCCAATTTGCCTTTAGTGTGAAGGTAAGTAATGAGTTGATGGGAATGCAGGCAGGATAAAATGGATCAACATGGAATCAATGTAACAATGGGTGCTTGAAGGGCAGAACAGACTCGGTGGTCTGAATGGCCTGTTTCAATGTTGTCAATTAATTAATGACTATGATGGCTCAACAGGTTCAAATGGTATTTATAGAGTTGCGTTCATACTGCAGAGCCATTTCACATGAGAACAGTGAAATACAATTTGACAGCCCATCTCCATATTAGGGCAGGTGAAAATGAGACAAACTTCACAGAACATCTTTAGACTAAGGATACAGCCTGGAAACAGGACCTTCGGTCCACCTAGTCCACACCGACCAGTAATCACCCGTACACTAACACTTTGTGTCCTTTTCCCACCGAGTTACTCCAGCACTTTGTGTCCTGTTGTGTAAACCAGCAACTGCAGTTCTTTGTTTAAACTAGAGGGCATACGTTTGAGGTGAACGTATTGAGGAATGATTTAAAAGTGATCTGAGGGGTAACCTATTCACACTGAGGGCAGTGTGTGTATGGTACCAGCTGCCAGATGGAGTGGCAGTGGCAAGTACAATTATGATATGTAAAAGACACTTAGATAGCTACATGGATAGGAAAGGTTTGGTGGGATATGAGCCTGGTGTAGGCGAGTGAGACTAGCTCTGATAAGCAACTTGGTCGGCATGGACGCCATAGGTTCACAATGTCATAGAGCATGGAAACAAGCCCTTCAGCCCAACTTACCCATGCCAACCAAGTTGGGCCAAAGGGCCTGTTTCCGTGCTGTATAGGTGATTATGCTATGACATTTTTTTCCCATTTCAAACTTAAAGCAATTATTAACCTATTTAGGAACCAATATAGGTTAACCAACACAAGGGCTATTGAATGAACTGGATTTATTGCGAGTTAGTGTGTGGGCAGCCATGTTCTGATTAAGCTGAAGTTTACACAGAACAAGAAAAGGTTGGCCAGAAGTATGTTGGGACAGTCTTAATCAATCCTAGATCATAGTAATCCTTCCTCCAAAAATCAGAGCAGATGCCTTACTACACTTCTGACGTAGCTGATTGATTTAACACCCACACATAACTCCACAAAGTGAATCTTTATACCAATGCTATTAATAAGAGTTCTTCCTAATTTCAAAATCTTTTTGAGGAATCAATGGGAATTGGATTATTTTTTTTATTCAAACATATGCACAGCATTAATGTACAGGTGTGAATTTTCAACCAAAATTTTTTTAAAAATCAAGAAAACTCCATGGCAGATTTTCCAATTTGATATTCCACTGAAAAAAACCCACCATGTTTGGTGAAGCATCAGAATGTTAGAGCTTTTGGTTGCACACTCTATAGATACTTTAGACTTTAGAGATACAGCGCGGAAACAGGCCCTTCCGCATACGGAGTCTGCACTGACCAGCGATCACCATGTACACCAACACTATCCTGCACACTAGGGACAAATTACAATTTACAGAAGCCAATTAACTAACAGACTTGTACATCTTTGGTGTGCGGGAGGAAACCGGAGCACCCGGGGAAACATACCTGGTCATAGGGAGAACTAACAAACCCCACACAGAGAACAACCGCAGTCGGGATCGAACCCGGGTCTTTGGCGCTGTATGGCAGCAACTCTACTGCTGCACCACCGTGCCGCCCAAACCTGGAAACTGGAAGGAAATTCCATCTGCCAATTGTCCGGCCAACTTGCCACCTGATCTATTCCTTGTTGTCAATATTGTTGGATTTTAGAAGAGTACGCTGGCACCGCATGTGTCAATGCTGCCTGCAGTGCCAAACATATATTTGAACGCGTTATTCCAAGAATAGGAGTGAGTAAACTGAACTTTGGTTGTAATTAAACAAGCAACTTATTCTAAAAACGCGTAAATCAAGCATGCATAAAACATGCTTGGAAAGGTGTTAACATAAATGTCAAATGTTTCTTGCTCTATATACCTTTCTTTTTCTCTCTCCTCCCTCATGCAATAGTGATTTTGGATATGAGCGTCATTCTGATGGCAGATGCTTACCAGCCTTCTGGTATAACCCATCCTTCGTGACTAAGGAATGTAGTATGGGACAAAGCTACCTCAACAGTACAGGGTGAGTAGGCTGGCCTGGCTCAATTCCTATGCTGATGTTTTAGTTTTAGAGATGTAATGCAGAAACTGGCCGTTTGGCCCACCGAGTCCGTGCTGACCAGCGATCCCCATAAACTAGTACTATCCTACATATTAGGGACAATTTACAATCTTTACCAAAGCCAATGAACCTACAAACCCACATGCCGTTGGAGTGTGGGAGGAAAATGGAGCACCCGGAGAAAATCTACTCCGCCACAGCGAGAACGTACAAACTGCGTAATAATAATAATATAATAATATTATAATAATTTGTTTATAGGGACAGTGCATATTAATGAACATTTGCATGTAAATATGCGAGATTGTAGCCAATCAGTAGCTAATTTCCGTCTCTAGTCCCAGGCAAAGGTAGGTGAAGTGTCTTGCCCAAGGACACAACGACAGTACACACTCCAAGCAGGATTCGAACCGGCCACCTTCAGGTTGCCAGCCGAACACTTAGCCCATTGTGCCATCTGTAGTCAGGATAGAACCTGGGTCTCTGGCGATGCAAGGCAGCAACTCTACCATTGCGTCACCGTGCCGCCCCCTAACCTGGAGGAACTCGTGCTTGTTCATAGATGGTTAAATCACTTAAAATCAGCATGTTTGTCTTCATTGAGATCATGGCGAATCCATTCCAATCCTCAAGTCCAGGGAAGAATGAACATGACTCAATAGTCCAGTGTTAGTTCAGGGCTTTAAAAAGTACAATAGGAGGATTGACTTGAATCTTATTTATAGGATCTAAGAATTGTTTCTAGGACTCGTTATCGAAGCCCATCACCAACGCCCTGGAGAAGACAAAGATGAGCCAGCGACGGTCACGGTGGTGCATCAGCGGTCACGGTGGCGCAGCGGTAAAGTTGCTGCATTACAGCGTATGCAGCGCCGGAGACCCGGGTTCGATCCCGACTAATGGTGCTGTCTGTACGGAATTTGTACGTTCTCCCTATGACCTGCATGGGTTTTCTCTTAGATCTTCGGTTTCCTCCCACACTCCAAAGACGTGCAGGTTTGTAGGCTAGTTGGCTTGGTAAAAAAAAGGTAAAAATTGTCCCTAGTGGGTGTAGGATAGTGTTAATGTGCGGGGATCGCTGGTCGGCGCGGACCCGGTGGGCCAAAGGGCCTGTTTCCGCACTATATCTCTAGAAAGTGTTTGACAATTTGATGTATCTGGTTTGCTTGGGCCCATCAGATTCAACCACTTTCCCATACGTTTGGAGTCACATATTTGTAAAACCAATTACATTTACACCCTCATGGGAGTTTAGTAATGAATGTTTTTTTAGCAATCTAGTTACCATCATCGATTTTATCTTTTAATTCCAGATTTATGTAGTCAACTGGCTTTAAATTAATTTGCCATGCACAAGAATTTGAAAGACACAGTGTGGAAACAGGCCCTTCAGCCCACCGGATCCACTCTGAACATTGATCACCCATTCATACTAGTTTCACGTTACTCCACCCCCTACAATTTTACAGAGGCCAAATTAACGTGCAAACCTGCATGTCTTTTTTTTGATGTGGGAGGAAAGCGGAGCACCCAGAGAAAACACATGTGGTCACAGGGAGAATGTGTAAACTCCACACAGACAGCTCCGGAGATCGGGTTCAAACCTGGGTCTGGCGCTGTGAGGCAGCGGTTCCACCGGCTGCGCCACTGTGCCTCCCCTCCTCCCTACTGGCCAAATTTTGCCACTGAGTCGCCATGTTTTCGGCGCCACTTGTACCCTTCAAAGTTGCTAAAAATGTTTGTCTTATTTTGTCCAGTTTGCCTGTATGGGCTTAGATACTCCACCACATTGTTTATTGCTGAAGTGGTAACGTTCCTGCATTTGAATAATAGCTGGAAAATGCTCTGCAAACAATTCAGAAACAGTAAGAACTGTGCTATAAAGTAATGTAAACCAAACCCTTTACTCAGCTTGATGCATTTGCTGAAATTGTACTCATTAGCTCCGTGAGTGGGACCAAAAGAGGCAGTGCAATAAAATGAGTCACACCAAGGTATCGGACATATACAGTGAATATCACTCACTAAACATAGACAACAGAAAACTGAGCAAAGGCAGATTGTTTCCACTCTCAGTAAATTGCTATAATTTAAAAAATAACAAACACATCTCACACAGAAAACAAATAGATTTTAGCTCTTTATTTATAAAGGCAGGAGCGTTTTGATCATTATTAGTAATTTAAAATGTCTTGAGCCGCAAGTCATCAAGACAGGGAACATTTAGATAATCGCACTTTAATCCCCATCACTGGGGCCTACCTTTTACCAATGGTAATCTAAGGACGTCAAGTCATTGATGCTACTCCCGAATGGCTGAAGTAGTCTTTCCCTTCGATGAAAATTTCCTCTCTGTCATCTTCTCTTTTCGGACTTCGTAAGAAACAGGCAGGTTTTCAAATGCCATAGTGGAGAGTAATTGGTTTAGGGCTAGCATTTGTTCCCACATTTCCCACATTCAAACCACTCCCAGGTTTGTGGAGTGCATCCGACTTATTGTTTAAGGCCATGTGCCAACCTTGTAGAATTGGCAACAATCCCAAACTTCCACCAGGAATTCAGCAACATTCCCAGCAGTTCCAATCATTGCCATGCATTATAACTGCAACTTCCTGCAAATTAAGTCATCTGGATTTCCATGTCACTCTCCATGGACTTCTGGTGTGCACTCAGCCTTTACACAGGAGGGGCAAGAGGCCATTTAGTCCTTATTGTCCATGTGGTTGTATATGCTCCAGATATTTGCCTGAAGAAGGGTCTCGAGTCGAAATGCCACTTATCAATGTCTCCAGAGATGCTGCCTGACCTGCTAAGTTACTCCAGCTCTATGGTTCCATTTGCCCAAACCCAAACCCACTTTGTCCAACCATTTCATATAATTCTCATTCCTTTCCTCTTAATTATGTATGTAGCTTCTTCCTGCTGCCCGAGTTGGAAGTCAAGAGACAGAAATTCACTGCTCTTCCCATTCCCATACCGACTCTTCCGTCCTTTGCCTCCTCCATTTGGGGCGGCACAGTCACGCACCAGTAGATTTGCTGCCTTCCTTGGTACAGCACCAGAGACCCGGGTTTGATTCTGACTACGGGTGCTGTCTGCATGGAGTTTTGTACATTCTCCTCATGACCGTGTGGGTTTTCTCCGGGTGCTCCGGTTTCATCCCACATTCCAAAGACGTGCAGGTTTGTAGGTTAATTGGCTTCTGTAAATTGTCCCTTGTGTGTAGGATAGAACTAATATGTGGGTGACCGTTGGTCGGCGTGGACTCGGGGGGCCTGAATTCCTGTTTCCACGCTGTGTCTCTAAACTAAACCAAACTTAACTAAACATTGCCAGTGAGGCAACACGCGAACTTGAGAATGCTATGTACAGTCGGCAGCCATATTGGGCATTTAATATCGGAGTGTAAAGACAAGTATTTTACTTCAGGCTCAGTTTAGTTTAATTTATAGTCACGTGTCCTGAGGTACAGTGACAAGCTTTTGTTCCGTGTTATCCAGTCACTTGAATGACAATACATGATTACAATAGACAATACATGATTACAGTACTCCTACGCTCCTCCATTGCAGATGTAAGATTTATGTTCCATTTTGATTGTTATTCAGCCAACCCATCATCACAAGGTGACAAACTGTGTCGTGGCAGTAACAGGACTCTCATTCTGGCATTGCATTTTAATTGTGTGCAGGTACCGAAAGGTTGGTGCCAATAACTGCACTGGTGGTGTCAGAGACCAATACACAGCCCAGCGGCATCCGTGCTCCAGCCGAGCTCCCCGTGGCCTGCACCTCATCACCAGCGATGGACGGCTGGCCACTGTGTCTGGGCAGAACGTCACCTTCATCGCCCATCTAGAAGAGGTGAGCCATTCCGTGCGAATACAGCCCGATCGCAGTGCGTGTTTTCAGTCAAGCACCCGATGGAATAATCAAGGAACTGCAGATACTGATGCAAAAGGATGCAAAGTGCTGGAGTAACTCAGCAGGTCAGCCAGCATCTCTGGGCAATAAATTCTGATTCACTGAGTCACTCCAGCATTTTGTGCCTTTGTTTGTTGACTGGCATCTGCAGTTCCTTGAGTCCCCTCTTGAGAGGTGAACTTGCCCTTACATTTCCGATTAAGGACAGCAATCCCATTCAGGTTAATGGGACTGTGCTACATCTGATGGGCAGGATGTGAAGTGCAGAAGATTGTGTCCCTGGATTTGATGTTAACTCCAGCAGCTGCACAGGAGGCCAGGAATTAATGATTCAATGATTCAATGAGACGTTGGTCACATGGACCTCGGTACAGTGAAATGCTTCGTTTTGCACAAGTTACAAATGTTTACCGAATATTCCTTCCACTGCCTGTATTCCTTCCACCGCGAGCAAGTCCTCAGTCCGCGGCGGCAAGAAGGCCCTTCTTGCCGGGACACTCTGACCTAACTCTTTCCTGAGTTCTACTGTTTCTTGCCTGCCCTCTGCAAAATCTCTGGCTAAAACCCAATGCATTCCTACCCAATGCACAGCTGGAGGTGAGTACAGAAGTAGAAAGGATTGAGATCAAAAGAGGATTTGAGCACAAGGATGTGGTACCTTTCCATACATCCTGTGTCCCTTTCCCCTAACTCTCAGTCTGAAGATGGGTCTCAACACGAAACGTCGCCTATTCCTTTACTCTAGAGATGCTGCCTGACCCGCTGAGATGCCCCAGCATTTTGTGTCTATCTTGTGTGGATTCTAAATCAGTGGTATTCCTCCACCTTGTACCAACGCAGGTAAACCCACATGGGGGTGAAAGGCAAATGGTGCTTGGTACGCATTGGACGTCAAGACAAGAGACAAGAGCCATTTATTGTCACATACACCAATTGGTACAATGAAATTTGTGGTCACCATGCAGCCATACAAATTAAAAAAAGAACACAGAACACATTAAAAATTGAACAGTGGATATTTTGGGTGAACTGAAGTTAAGGGACAATGGGATGTGTTCCAAGGGATTATTGAAATAACCAAGAGTGGAAATAATTAAAACAATGATGATGTTTTTTAAATCTAATTGTGCCTTCAGAAAAACCACCTTAACAAGCAAAGTGGGACATATTCCGCCCCTCGTTGAGTAACTCGGATGTTCAGATATTTCTTAAACATTTTGATCAAGAAAACAAATTTGAAGAGAACATCTCCTCAATCTCAGTGAGCAGACAGAGGCAGCAGGCAATTTTAAAAGAAGGCATGGTCCACATTTAGAATGCACCTTTTACAACATGTTTTTCAATTAGATTAAATGGAAGAGAATATGTGCAGAGAAAGCCTCCATTCACAACAACCCAGGAGCAAACTCTCTTGTGTAGTTTAGTCTACAGACACAGCAGGGGAGCAGATCCTTCAGCCCACCAAGTCCAGGCCGACTATCGATCACCAAAACACAATAGTTCTATGTAATCCCATTTTCGCATCCATTCCCTTCATACCAGGGGCAATTTACAAAGACAATTAACCTAGAAACCTGCTCATTTTGTTTTAATTAGTCTAATTTAGTTTTAGTCTAGAAATATAACGCAGAAATAAGCCCTTTGGCCACGACCTACAAACCCGTACGTCTTTGGAGTGTGGGAGGAAACCGGAGCACCTGGAGAAAGCCCACGCAGTCTGGTGCCGTAAGGCAGCAACTCTACTGCTGCGCCACCTTGCTGCCCAGCATCTTCAGCATGTTGGTGGAAACTGGAGCACACAGAGGAAACCAACGCAGTCACAGGGAGGACATGCAAATTCCACATAGACACACCCAAGGGCAGGATCGAACCTGGGTCTCTGGCGCTGTGTCAGCAGCTCCACCAGCTGCACCACTGTGCCCCTCCCCCCTCCCTTCCTGGAATGTAAAAGTGAGTCAAAGAGTCATTAGACATGGTGAGATGCAGCATGGAAGAAAGACCAACCACTGACCATCAATCACTAATGCTATAATTTTCTATTTTCCTGACATTCCAATCAACCAACCCTCCCTAATTCTATCACTCACCAACACATTAGACTTGATTTACTTTGGCATTTTAACCTCGAGTTGTGCTGGAAAATTAATTGGAATAATATCAACTGCTTCAGAAATTCTGCTAGCCCGACACCACCACAGTCCTGGGGTTACAGGATTATCAGAGTCTCACCGTAATGTCTGGGATGTGGGAGGAAACCGAAAGCTATGAAGGATACCCATGTAGTCAGGGGGTAGAGCGTGCAAACTCCACACCAGTAGCACCGGAGGTCGGGATTGAACCTCTGTCACTGCCGCTGTGAGGCAGCAGCTGTGCCACACCGCAACCTTCTCCAGTGTCGTTTAGAAATGCAGCTCAGGAACCGGCTCTTCCGCCCACCGAGTCTGTGCCAGCCAGCAATCATCCTGTCCACTAGCACTATCCCATGCCCTACACACTAGGGACAATTTACAATTGTTACCAAAGCAAATTGACCGACAAACCTGCGCATATTTGGAGTGTAGGAGGAAACCATGTGCTACAGTACTATTTACATTTAGTGTAGAGAGTAGTCAGGGCTCCAGTTTAGCTACTCGTAAACTTTCCATTACTTCCCCTTCCGTCAAGCTGCACTGAAGTGTCAGTCTAGACTTTAGTAGACATGAATACTGGAGTGAGACTTGAACTCACAACCTCTGACTCTGAAATGCGAGTGCTTCCAACAGACACACCTCATGGCTTGACCCTATCTCCAACCACTGTCTCCCCATCACCCAAGTGGCTGTTCTGTCATCTACCATTATCCCCTCTCCCTCATCAACGTCAGTGTCGTTTTCCACTTTGGACATCTTGCCCCCACTCTCCCACATGTCCAAGAGCTACAGAGAGTGAACGAAAGGAAGCCCTTAACGGGTAGACTCATTCAGAGTGATTAACCAAACAGAACAGTGAGCAACGTAATAACTGAGTCCCCTGGTGCACAGCATGCCAATTCATTAAAGGAACTGGAGTGGAGATTATGATTGATGCGTTGACAGGAAGAGACAGTGGGTATGCTGCCTTCTGCTTATTAAGAGAGCGCACCTCTGAGTTGAATATTTTATTGGTATGTGGCCAGTTCAATGTTCCTTTGTTTGTGTTAATATTTGAGCCGACATAACCGTGCCCCTCTCCCTTCTTTCCCTAAATAACCCTCTCCCCCCATGCCCCACCTATTTCTCCCCTCCCCCTCCCCTTCCACCTACATTCCTTCCTCTAGCATCACAATTGGCAACTCTTCTATCTTTCTGTCTTTTCATTTGGACTTTTTTTTTTACAAATATCTGCCTATCAAAAAACTCTCCTCACCTCTATCAATCTATTACGTACCAGGCTTTGTCCTGCCCCTCCTTGCTTTCCATTTTTCTCCCCCACCCCACCCCACAATCAGTTTGAAGAAGGGTCTCGACCCAAAACATCATCTATCCGTGTTCTCCAGAGATGTTGCCTGATCCTCTGAGTTACTCCAGCCCCTTTGTGACTCATTGAGTCAATTAATGTCTGATTGAAAGTCTGGGTGATGTACCTGGGGACATGGATATGTCTGCCCAAGTGTCTTTTAATTGCTGTTATTTTATCTGCCTCATCTACCTCCCCTGCAGCTCATTCCAGATACCTATAGCTCACAGAGTGAAAATGTTGCCCCTCAGGCTCTTATTAAATCTTTCCCCTCTCACCTTAAACCTACATCCTCTGGTTCTTGATTCCCCTCCCCCAGGTAAAAGAATCTGAGAATTCATCCTATCCATCCCCCTCATGAACCCTAATGCTGGAACCGTAACACAAATGCAACGTTCAAATTCATTCACACACACACATTGAGTAGACTCCTCATGTGCAAACGTGTGCACACACAGGTAGTCACACTTAAATAGTCTTGTACATGGGGCACCGTGGGACAAAGCCACCGTGCCAACCCCAACAGAAGTGGGGGAATACCACCCCCAAATGCACTGCGGTGGTTCAAACAGATGGTTCACCATCACCTTCTCACGCACTCTTCGGGATAGGGAATAAATTCTGGTTTTGCCAGCCATGCCTATATTCCAGGGGACGGAATATTGCAGAATGTGGTTTTCAGGCAGACAACCAAAGTAGTAGATTGTAAATGGTGCCTTAAAGAGAAGTGGAGGAGCTAGGAGGTTCGGGGCTTTGCAAGACATGCATTGTGGGCAGTTTTGGGCTCCCATATCTGAGGATATATGTGCTGGCATTGGAGAGGAGGTTTACGAGAATGGCCCCAGGCATGACTGGGTTAACATATGATGAGCGTTTGAAGGCCCTGGGCCTGTACTTGCTGGTGTTTAGAAGGATGAGGGGGTGCCTCATTGAAACTTACCAAATAGTGAATCGCCCGGATAGAGTGGATGTGGAGAGGATGTTTCCACTAGTGGGAGAGGGCACAGACTCAGAATGAAAGGATGTACCTTTGGAAAGGAGATGAGGAAGAATTCCTTTAGCCAGAGGGTGGTGAATCTGTGGGATTCATTGCCACAGACGGCTGTGGAGGCAAGTCATTGGGTATTTTTAAAACAAAGATTGACAGATTCTTGATTAATAAGGATGTCAAAGGTTCTGGGGATAAGGCAGGAGAATGGGGTTGAGAGGGAATGATAGATTAGCCATGATTGTATGGCAGAGTAGACTCAATGGACTGAATTCTTCTATAACTTATGAGCCTATAACTAAACATTATGCAGTTTTATGGTATCATCTGCATGCCAAGGTCTGTTACATTCTCCGTACACTATGAGTTATTATGTAAAATACTGGTGCTCCTGGAGGCTGTTGTATTCTATTTTGTAGGTTCAATGTTGCTCACAGCGTGTAGTGATAGACGACAGGAATCTACAATTAGATTTTGCAGCAGGAGCTGAAATACTATTATGATTCCAAGCAACAGCGTTAAGGGTTTTATGCAATTTCATTCTGCAGGAGGAAATGCATCAGTCACAAATCTAATCGTAGCAGTCTTTCTTCTGCATCTGAAGATTGTGTGTTCTAGTCCTGCATCAAAGATCTGAAGTTAAAATATACACTGGTGCTTCAGTGCGATACTAAAGGTGTGCTGCACTACCAGAGTGCAGTCATTCACTTTCAAGTACAATTTGTACTTTCATGTGGTGAATCTGTGGAATTCATTGCCACAGACGGCTGTGGAAGTCTTTGGATATTTTCAAGGCGGAGATTGATAGATTCTTGATTAGTACGGGTGTCAGAGGTTATGGGGAGAATTCAGCAGCAGAATGGGGTTGAGAGGGAGAGATAAATCATGATTGAAAGGCAGATGGGACGAATGGCCTAATTCTGCTCCTAGAATTTACGAACATGAAGTGTGTAGGAAGGAATTGCAGATGCTGGTTTATACTGAAGATAGGCACAAAATGCTGGAGTAACTCAGCGGGGGAGGCAGCATTTTTGGAGAGAAAGAATAGGTGACGTTTTGGGTCAGAACCCTTCTTCAGATTGAAAGTAGAGATAGTGGGGGGTTGTGGGAGGGGGAGGTGGAAATAAACGGGAGGCAAGAAAAGGCCGGAACAAATCAGAGCCGGCAACAGATGACCTCAGGAAGGGTGGAGCCCATAATGGCCCATTGTTGGTTGGGGAAAGTGTGATAACAAGAGGGATACTGCGATGTGAACAGTGGAACTGGTAGGATGACTAGTGTGGGGGAGGAGGGAAAGAGGGGAGGGTATGCAGATTATTAGAAATCAGGGTCGAATGGCCTAATTCTGCTTCTGTGCCTTATGATCTTATGAGACAATATTTCCAAGAATGCTGTTTGCGAAGAAAGGTGAAAGTCAAAGTGAGAATGTGTTCTGAGAATTCACGTTGACTAAAGAAATGACGAAAAATTTGTTAGAATGTATCATCTTTTGCAACCTCAGCATTTATTCTAATTTTAAAATTACTTCATATCAGTTGTTATTTCTGTCCTATGGGCTTAATTTGCAATAATTGCCCAGATTTACTCCAACTAGATAGATGTAGGTATAAAGATTTGTATTAGTATGTGCCCCGCAATCTTTGAGACATGCTGCAAATTAATTTTAGCCTACTCAATTTGAGGAGCCACAATTATCTCCCTCGTGATTAAACATTTACTCCGCTTCTTCAGAAGGCATTTGGACTGATACATGGATATTAAAAAACATTTGGACAGGTAGGAAAGGTTTGGAGGGAGATGGGCCAAATGTGGGCAGGTGGGACTAGTGTAGATGGGGCATCTTGGTTGACACAGGCAAGTTGGGCCGAAGGGCCTGTTTCCGTGCTGTATGACTCCATGAGAAGGCCAAGTATAAACAGTCCTGTTTTTATGTTCTTTTTCCGCTTTTGTTTGTGTTTCTTGATTCCCCTTTTCTGGGACGGCACGGTGGTGCAGTGGTAGATTTCTTGCCTTTACAGCGCCAGAGACCCGGGTTTGATCCTGACTATGGGTGCTGTCTGTACGGAGTTTGTACATTCACCCCGTGATCTCCATGGGTTTTCTCCGGGAGCTCTGATTTTCACCCGCATTCCGAAGATGTACAGGTTTGTAGGCTAATTGGCTTGGTAAAGTTGTAAAGTGTCCCTAGCGTGTGCGGACGTGGCGCTGACGGACGAGAGGCCGAAGCAAAGAAGTCGAAGCCAAAGAATCGAATGGAAGCGAGTCCGAAATGCCAATAAACGCGAAAGAGTCCGAAGACGAAACGCCTACTGACCGAAAGGATGGGACGCCTAAATGGAAACTAACCGAAAGGGCGGGACCACAAAAAGCCAACGAACCGAAAAGCTGTGTGGCCTAAAAGCAAACTTACCAAATGGCCACTCTGTCGAAACGGCAACTGCCCGAAAGGCGGCGTCGCCTACAGGCCGACAAACCGACTGCCGCTCAACAGAAACGTCCAATAATGGACATGACGTTGCCGGGGGGCTGATTTGTCAGCGAATGATCCAGACCCCCGCGTCCACCACATCACTGTTCCACCCGCCCCGCAGCCCGCGGAGGGCGGCCGTGGGAGAGTGGGGGCTGTCCCGAGCGATGCGCATCTTCGGCCGCTTTCAACTTGGTGCTTGGGTAGAGATTTCCCAGCCATCTATGGCTTGTGTGGGAAAATGAACCCCACGCTCCCATCTCCCTCTTCTCTCTCCCCTCTTCTCTCTCTCCCCCTCTCTCTCCCTTCTCTCTCTCCCTTCTCTCTCCCCTCTTCTCTCTCCTCCTCTCTCTTCCCCTCCTCCCTCCCCCCCTCTCTCTCCCTTCTCTCTCCCTCCTCTCTCTCCCTTCTCTCTCTCCCTCCTCTCTCTCCCTTCTCTCTCCCTCCTCTCTCTCCCCTTCTCTCCCCCTTCTCTCTCTCCTCCGTCTCCGAAAAATTGGCCACATGATAATAAAGAAAAAGCGCTTCCAATTCTTAGATATTAATTTGTTTTTAATGGGGCCATTTGCACGTCCACACTTACTCTGGTGCTTTGGAAATGTTCCAAAGCATCCCGCAGTCACTGACCGCGATGCACCACCATCGGACCCCAACCTCCACACCAGGGTGATTCCCCCCCCTCCGACCCCCGGACTTTGACACCCACACCGGGTGATTCACCCCGGCCGTGGGGAGAGACGTTTTATTTATTACCGTCTCGGTGCTTGCGGAATGCACCCAAGTACCCACGCACAAAACAGGCAGCATCTCTGGAGAGAAAGAATGGGTGGCGTTTCGTGCCGAGACCATTCTTCAGAGTGCGTCTGAAAGGTCTGGACTCGAAACGCCACCCATTCCTTCTCTCCCGAGATGTTGCCCGGTGAGGCTGTTGTCACACAGTGACCCATCCGGTCAGGCTGCTGTCACACAGTGACCCATCCGGTCAGGCTGCTGTCACACAGTGACCCAGCCGGTGAGACTGCCTCCACACAGTGGCAGAGCCGGTGAGACCGCGGTCACACAGTGACCTAGCCGGCGAGGCTGCTGTCACACAGCGACTCAGCCGGTGAGACTGCTGTCACACAGTGACCCAGCCGGTGGGACAATGTTCATGCCTTCACAGTCATGTGATGGACGCGGGGGTCTGGACCAATCGCTTACAATTCCCGCCCCCCGGCAACGTCATGTCCGTTATTGGACGTTTCTGTTGAGCGGCAGGCGGTCCTTTGGCCTGTAGGCGACGCCGCCTTTCGGGTAGGTGGCGTTTCGACAGAGCAGCCATTCGGTAAGTTTGCTTTTAGGCCACGCAGCTTTTCGGTTTGTTGGCTTTTAGGCGTCCCACCCTTTTGGTTAGTTTGCATTTAGGCGTCCCATCCTTTCGGTTAGTAGGCGTTTCGTCTTCAGACTCTTTCGGTTTATTGCCGTTTCGGCCTCATTTCCATTGGGTTCTTTGGCTTCAACTTCTTTGCTTCGGCTTCTTGGCTGTCGGCGCCACGTCCGGGTACCGCCCCTAGTGTGCTACTGTACGGGGATCGCTGGTAGGCACAGACTCGATGGGCCGAAGGGTCTGTTTCCATGCCTTATCTCTAAACTAAACTAAACTAAGATAATTCTATCTCCTCCACAAACTCACTGTTTCAAAGCCTTTAAAAAGAATTTACTTTCATTGCCAGTTTTATGACCAAATTGTCAGCATTATGGATCCATACAGCAGGCAGATGAGTTCAGAGCCACATCAGCCCCATCAACTTATTATCTAATTCACGAGCAGGCTGCCATCTACCTCTGGAGACTGCCCAGCTTATGTTTAATGGTGGGAAAGGGAACAAGACATGGACTTGAAAAGAATGATTGTTGCAGGCTCTGCAGTACGAGGGGGAGTGGGACCGATTACAGAACATTTCCAAAGCACCAGAGCAAGCGTGGACGTGCAAATCGCCCCATTAAAAACAAATTAATATCTAAGAATTGGAAGCGCTTTTTCTTTATTATCATGTGGCCAATTTCTTCCCTGCCTTCTCAATGAAGCCACCGCAGTGATGGATGTTGAGAGATCAGATGCCAGCACACCTCGCAGATGTAGCTTTGCAACTAATGGCATTAGCGACAATTATTACTTTTAGCAAAAAAACAAACTGCTGGAGGAACTCAGCAGGATAGGCAGCAAATGGACAAGCGACGTTTTGGGTTCGGACCCTTCATCAGCCGAATTCACTGCGTCACCCATTCCTTCTCTCCAGAGATGCTGACTGGCCCGCTAAGTTACTCCAGCTTTTTCTTTCTATCTTTCATTCACTGTACAGTTGGTGCCTGGTCTGCTGAGCCTCCAGCTGCTTGTTTTATGCTCGTGCTTCCAGCAATTATTATTTTTAATTATTTTGTAATATCAGCCTTTCTCACCCATCTCTAGTGCCCTGAGCTGAGCAATATTGTTATTTCAGCGAACACGCCTCCAGTAATTCTATCCTACACACTAGGGACAATTAGCCTACAATTCTGCACGTCTTTGGTGTGTGGGAGAAAACCGGAGCACCTGGAGAACACCCACGTGGCACAGGGAGAACGTACAAACTCAGTACAGACAGCACCCGTAGTCAGGATCAAACCCGGGTCTCTGGCACTGCAAAGCAGCAACTCTAATGATGCGCTGCTGTGTTGCCTTCTACAGTTACTGTATAGATATGGCTGAGAGCTTCAAGTTCCTCGGCATTCATATGGACAGCAACCTATTCTGGTCCCTTAATGCTGATGCAGTGATCAAGAAAGCACACCACTGTTTACTTTCGTAGACATCTGAGATGATTGAGCATGTCCACAAGGATTTTCTCATTACATTTGGCATTGGTATTGGTTTATTGCTGTTAGACTTAAGGCTTTATTTTAGACTTTAGAGATACAGTGTGGAAACAGGCTCTTTGGCCCACTGAGTCCGCACTGACCAACGATCACCCTGTATACTAGCACTATACTACACAATAGGGACAATCCCCAGTTTCCTCCCATGTACAGGTTTGTAGGTTAATTGACTTGGTATAATTGTAAATTAACCCTAGTGTGTGCAGGAAGGTGTTGGTGTGCGGGAATCGCTGGAAAGCCAAAGGGCCTGCTTCCGTGCTGAATCTCTAAACTGAACTAAACTAAGTTAACCTATAAACCTGTGCGTGTGGGAGGAAACCGGAGCATCTGGAGCAAACCCACGCGGTCAAAGGGAGATCGTACAAACTCCGTACAGATCAGCATCGAATCTCGGTTTCCAACACTCTGAGGCAGCAACTCTACCGCTGAGCCACCGTGGTCCCCCGAGTGTACATTGAGTGAATCATGTGAACAAGGAATTTCATTGCATCTTGGTATATATGACAATAAATTAATCTGAATCTGAGAGCGATAAACATATTACATGGAAATAGACTACGAAGATTTTCTCAAGAAGATTCTGATTAGTGAGATACAAATCAACGTCGCATTGCAGTGACTGATGCAATGGCAATTAACATGGGCGGCGAGTGCACTTAAATAGTAAAGGATATTAGAACTGGCATGATGCATCCTAAATACTCAACTTTAAAACCATGAAATTAATTCTTTCAGATGTTCACATTGAATGAACTTCACAGGAGAGTTAAAGTTGCCGATACAAAATAATAAAAATGTAACTATTTGTCACAAATTCTAAAATAGGTGTCTCGCAGGAAATAGTCTGTTGCATCTGCTGAAATTGTACTGATCTGAAGTTGCAGTGCATTATTTATTTGTGACTGCACTCCAGTGGAGCCAAGCACTGGTTCATTACTTGGTGAGTTTGGTCGACCATTCTGTTCAGTGAGAGGACAGGGTGGCACGGTGGCGCAACGGTAGAGTTGCTGCCTCACAGCGCCAGGGACCCGGTTTCTATCCTGACAACGGGTGCTGTCGGTATGGAGTTTGTACATTCTCCATGTGAACGTGTGGGTTTTCTCCAGGTGCTCCGGTTTCCTCCCACATTCCAAAGACATGTGGGTTCTGTCTGTCTCGAGAGTGTGGGGAGTAGGTGAGTATGTGGGATAACATAGAACTAGTGCGAATGGGTGATCGATGGTCGGCGTGGACTCCGTGGGCTGAAGGGTGTAGGAAGGAACTGCAGATGCTGGTTTACACCGAAGGTAGATATAAAATACTGGAGTAACTCAGCAGGACACGCAGCATGTTGTTCAAAAGGGAACAAAAAGGACACGCAGCATCTCTGGATAGAAGGAACGGGTGACGTTTCAGGTCAAGTCCCTTCTTCAGACAAGAAGTCTCTGAAGACTCAGAAGAAGGGTCTCGACCCGAAACTTCACCCATTCCTTTACCCAGTAATGCTGTCCGTCCCGTTGAATTACTCCAGCATTTTGTGTCTGTCTTCAGTGTTTCATGCTGTGAGTGTAGACGTCTGCTGGTGTGGGAACAGTTCCTGCACCTTGCTGGGTCATGCCAACGTGCCGGGAGCCAGTTCTCCCCGTGCAGGTTCATCTGGGGTGCCAGACCAGACAAGAGTTCATCAAAAAGGCAGGCTACAAGGGGTATTTGATTAAGAAATAATCTTTCCCCGTAGCAAGTCAAAGAAAGAGTAAGCCACATGCCCTTAAGACTGCCTGCCATTCATAGAACATAGAACAGTGCTGCCCAGGAACAAGCTCTTCGGACCACAATGTCTGTAATGTACATGATGCCCAGACCAATTCTCATCTGCCTACAACAATCCGTCCCTCCAACATTGCATATCCATGTGCCTAACCACAAGTTGCTCAACCGCCACTATTGTATCTGCCTCCATCACCACCCTTGGCACTAGCCCTGCACACCTCCTTTAAACTTTGCCCCTCTCACCTAATGGCTACTCTGACCTTGGCTACTTCCTTCCTGTTCCCCCTAACCTTTGAATCCACAAAAAACTCTCTCTAGCTCCCGCCTGAACACATTCAACATTTCATCCTCTGCATCTCTCGAGGTTAGAGTATCAAAGCATCCCAACTCTGCGGAAGAAATAAATCCTCCTCATCTCCATCTTAAATGAAAGCATCTTTTTTATTTGTCACATCTCACCACCTGCCCTCCAGTGCCGAAGCTAAGCCAAGGTCCCTTGACTGCTGTCTGCCTGTCAGATTCAAGCCTTTGGTGTGACATGTTATCTGTTCATCTGATTTATAATTCATGTTCTATAAGACTTCATTTCTTTACCAACTGCCAGCACTTCTTTGCTGCATATGAGCATTATCTGTTTCACTGTCTGGAGTTCATTTATACAGGTGTCATTGGGAGTTGGCATGATTATTTGGATAGTATGAAGCTTTTAGTTTAGTTTATTTAGTTTAGTTTAGTTTAGAGATACTTCGGCCCACTGAGTCTGCACCAACTAGCGAACCCTGTACACCTTCACTATTCTACATACTAAGGACAATTTACAATCTTTACCGAAGGCAGTTAACCTTCAAACATATATGTCTTTGGAGTGTGGGAGGAAACCAGAACACCATAGTTTATACCGAAGATGGACATAAAGATTTAGATTTACTAGAATGTTGCCTGGGTTTCAGCAACTAAGTTACAGAGAAAGGTTGAACAAGTTAGGTCTTTATTCGTTGGAGCGCAGAAGGTTAAGGGGGGACTTGATAGAGGTCTTTGAAATGATGAGAGGGATAGACAGAGTTGACGTGGATAAGCTTTTTCAATTGAAAGTAGGGAAGATTCAAACAAGAGGACATGATTTGAGAATTAAGGGACAGAAGTTTAGGGGTAACATGAGGGGGAACTTCTTTACTCAGAGAAAGTAGCTGTGTTGAATGAGCTTCCAGTGGAAGTGGTGGAGGCAGGTTCGATTTTATCAGTTAAAAATAAATTGGATAGGTATATGGACGGGAAAGGAATGGAGGGTTATGGTCTGAGCACAGGTAGATGGGACTAGGGGAGAATAAGTGTTCGGCACGGACTAGAAGGGCCGAGATGGCCTGTTTCCGTGCTGTAATTGTTATACGGTTATATGGTTATAAAGTGTTGGGTAACTCGGTGGGTCAAGCAGCATCTTTATAGGAAAATAATGGGTGACGTTTCTGGTTAGAACCCTTGTGCAGACTGAGTCTCAGTAAGTCTGAAGAAGGGTTCAAATCCAAAATGTCACCCATCTCTAAACCTATAAAAGTCTCATCTTGTGTGTGTGTGTGTGTCCTTGTTTGTTTTATATCTTCCTCAAAATGCTACACGTTAGCACCTAAATTTTTACATATTCTGACTCACATTTTCCTGTCCACGCCGTACTCAGGTTCACTTAAAATGTATTCCTATATTTCTTTTTTTTTTTTTTTTAATATTTTATTTTATTAGAAGTAAGTACAGTCATATGGCACCAAAGTGCCTAATATATATTTTCATAATACATTTTATGTACAACTTCTTTTTTTTTTTTTTTGTTACACTGAAAAAAGATTAGAATAAGAAAAAGAAGTTAGATAGTAAAGGATAGAAAGATGTGAAATATATAGTGTGTGAAAAAAGAAAACGAGTAAATGAAGAAAGTTGAGAGAGAGAATAGAGAAAAGAAAAGAAAAAAAGAGGAGATCATTATTTATAGTCTTGACCAACCCTCGTCCAGTCCTGAAACAGTTATTTTTTATAATTGTGTTGCACCATATGATTCCAAAAAAACGACGAATGGAGACCAACTCGTTATGAATTGGTCTGATTTATCCATTAGGAGGAATCGCATTTCCTCAAGATGAGCGGTGTCCAACATACTTGCAATCCACATTTTAAGCGTTGGTATTGATGTACCCTTCCAAAATTTAAGAATTAATTTTTTTGCTATTATTAAACCATAGTTAAGGAATAGATTTTGAGATGTGTTCAATTTATTCCCATCTTCCATTACGCCAAATATAATCATTTCAGTATTAGGTTCCATTCTTGTCTTGAATAATTTTGTAAATATTTCAAAAATATCATTCCAAAATCTATAAAGTTTTATGCAGGAGACTAAGGAGTGTGTTATAGTTGCCTTTTGGGCTAGACATTTATCACAAGTGGCGGATATATTTGGATAAAATTTGTTCAATCTTGTTTTTGAATAATATAATCTATGTACAATTTTAAATTGATTTAAATTATGTCTTACATTAATTGAACATTTGTGAATATATATCAGGTATTTTTCCCATTTAACCTTCGTAATTTTTATCATTAGTTCCCGTTCCCACTCTTCTCTAAGTACCTCTGTCGATGGTAGGTCTATATTTAGAATACTATTATATAAATATGATATTAATTTTTGTGAGTCAGCTTCAATATTCATTGCCTCTTCCAATAAGTCAGGAGTTACTTTTTGATATCCTTGTATATATTTTTTCACGAAATCGCAAATCTGAAGATATTTAAAATATTGGTTGTTTTTCAATTTAAATTTTAATTGTAATTGTTGGAATGATAGTAAGTTTCCCATTTCATACATATCCCCGATCCTTCTAATTCCGAGACTTTCCCATTGGTTATATGTCTTATCAATAAGAGATGGTTTAAATAAAGGGTTATTCGCTATTGGCATTAACAGTGATAGATTTCTTAATTTTAAAGATAATTTTATTTGTTTCCAAATTCTTATTGTACCATATATAATTGGGTTCTTCTTATATATTGTGTTATTCAGTTTTTTTGGGGAGAAGAGGATCGTTCCTATATTACTAGGATGGCAATCCTCCTTCTCCATTTTTATCCATTCTGTCTGTTGGGTAGAACTATCCAACCAATAAATCATATTCTTAATATGCACTGCCCAGTAATAATACATAAAATTCGGAAGTGAAAGTCCCCCGACCTCTTTTGGTTTACATAAGTGTTTTTTTGTGATTCTATGTGATCTATAGTCCCAAATATAATTAGTAATATTAGAGTCTAATTTAAAAAAAAAGTATTTTGGTATATATACCGACCGGTATAGATTGAAATAGGTATAGTAATTGTGGTAGGAAGATCATTTTTATTGCATTTATTCTACCTAATAATGATAAGGGAAGTGTTTTCCAAAATTTAATCAACGTATTAAGTTTATTTAATAAAGGCATGAAATTAGCATTGAATAATGCTTTATATTTTCTAGTAATCTGAATACCCAAATATTTAAATTTTTCTGTTGCGATTTTAAAGGGGAACTTCAGTAAGTGTGTAGGTTCTTGAGGTTTTAATGTCATGATTTCACTTTTATTCCAGTTTATTCTATATCCAGAAAAAGACCCAAATTCCTCTATTAAGTTTAATAAATTTGGTATGCTCGTTTGTGACTTTGTAATATATAAAAGTATATCGTCTGCATATAATGAGATTTTATTCTTTGAGTCTCTGGTATTATAGCCCTGAATATTCGGATGAATTCTTATACTTTCAGCCAGGGGTTCTATCATAAGGGCAAATAGCAGGGGTGATAGTGCACATCCCTGCCTATTACCCCTTGATAGTTGAAATTTTTGAGATAACATGTTATTAGTTAAAATTCGTGCCATCGGTTTATCATATAATAATTTTACCCATCTTATAAAATTCTCTCCCATATTAAATTTTTGTAGTACTTTATATAAGTATTGCCACTCTACCTGATCAAATGCTTTCTCTGCATCCAAAGAAATAATTGATATATCTTCTTCCTCTACTTTATGCGAGTACATTATATTAAACAGACGTCTCAGATTATTAAATGAGTATCTTTTAGGTATAAACCCCGTTTGATCAGGGTTTATCAATTTACTAATATATTTGCTTAATCTTCTTGCTAAAATCTTTGCTAAAATTTTCTGATCTGTATTTAAAAGTGATATAGCTCTGTACGAGCCTGGATCTTCTAAATCTTTATCTTTTTTTGGAATAAGCGTAATAGTTGATTCTGTTAGTGTTTCAGGTAGTTTGTTTTCTTTAAAAGCATGGGAGTATAAATTAAATAAATAAGGGGTTGTTATCTCCTGAAATTTTTTATAAAATTCATTATTAAAACCATCTGGTCCCGGTGTCTTACCATTTTTCAGCGATTTTATTGTTTCACCTATTTCTT
The DNA here is from genome assembly GCF_010909765.2 of Amblyraja radiata. NCBI lineage: Eukaryota > Metazoa > Chordata > Chondrichthyes > Rajiformes > Rajidae > Amblyraja > Amblyraja radiata. Next base: position 34,320,269 of record NC_045970.1, on the reverse strand, counting down.
TGATTGTAATTTGAGCTCCTAATTCCTCTTGTTCCAAAAGGTCCAGTATTGGAAGATTACAATTATCTAGAATTTTTTTTATTTTACTATCTTCTCTTTTAATTTTAGATGTATATAAGTTTTGGTAAAATTGGGCAAATCTATTATTAATATCTTTAGGTAGTATTAGTAATTCACCTTTCTCTGATTTAATTTTGGTTATAGTATTTTCCTTTTCTTGTTTTTTCAATTGGCGAGCTAAAAGCTTATGTGGTTTGTCACCAAACTCAAAATGTTCCTGTTTTGTCATTTGGAATAGTCTTATTACCCTTGCCGATAAAATTCGATTAAGTTTAAATTTCAGTAATATTATCTTATTGTGTTTATCTGTCGTGGAATCTTTGGCATTATCCATCTCTAACTGTCTGATTTCTTGTTCTAACAACAATTGTTCTGTCTTATTCTTTTTATTTTGAAAACTTTGATATGAAATTATAATTCCTCTCATAAATGCCTTAAAAGTTTCCCATAATAAAGAAGGCAAAGTACCTGGTATATCATTTGTATCGAAAAAAAGTTCCATTTGTTGTTTTAAATATTGATAGCCTTGCACGTCATTTAAAATATGTGTATTAAACCTCCAAAAAAAATTTTTGCCCGGCATTCCCTCAAATTTTACTGAAAATGTCAACGGAGAGTGATCTGAGATACTACTAATGTGGTATGTTGGGTTGTTTGTATATGGCATTCATTTCATATCCACTAAAAAATAATCAATTCTTGAATAAGTTTTATGCACCGAAGAGTAAAACGAGTATTCCCTTCCAACTGGATTAGCAGATCTCCATACATCTATTATATTCGTATTTTTTATATATGTATTTAGAAGTTCGCTAGTTTTAGATTTTAAATTACTCTTCTTTTGTTTTGCTGATTTATCTAGATATGAATCTAAAACACAGTTAAAGTCCCCCCCCTATTATCACATTTTGGTAATTAAACTCTGATATTATGTCAATAATTTTATCAAAAAAGTGGGGGTTATCAAAATTCGGAGCATAAATATTTATCAAAGTTAGTGGGGTTGCATAAATTTCACCCGAAACTATAATATATCTTCCCTCTTTATCTGATATGGTATTCTTTAATTTAAAAGGAATACCTTTCCTAATAAGAATAGCTGTACCCCTAGATTTAGAAGTAAATGAGGAGTAGTATGTTTGGCCTATCCAATTCGCCTTTAATCTTATTTGTGTTTGTTGTTTCATGTGTGTCTCCTGCAAAAACATTATGTCGCTTTTCAACGATTTTAGTTGGGCAAAAATTTTACCCCTCTTAATTGGTTCGTTGGCACCCCGTATATTCCAACTACAAAATGTAATTCCTCCATTCTTTATTTGTCTATCGTCTTGCATTGTAAATCAGGGTAATATTCCTGAATCATATGGTGCAAACAAATACCTCAGAATTTTAGGACTTGGGTGGTCATCCCGGTTTATTAGATTTATATTGCATCTCCTTCTTGTAAAGTGCCTTAGAAAAAGAAAAAAAGAATGTGATACACAATTACTTTCAAAAAAATTAAACAGATAAAAATCTTGATTGTGCTTTAAAAAAAAAGGTGCTATTAAGGTATCTAAGGGAAGATACCTTAAGGACGAATAGCCATCAACGATGGCAAAAAATGTATAGACCTCCGTGATGTTGTTATACATTGAGCTCCTCCCCCTTGGTGAATCCTCATAAAAAGTTACATATCGTTTCATATTGTGTTTTTTCTTATATGAGTTTATCAAATCAGTGCTAGTGACAGCCGAGAGAAAAAAGAGACATAAGGAATAAAAAAACAAAACAAATATAGAACAAACATATACACGATTATATAAGTATATATGTCCCTCTAATTTATCCAATCTTAATCTAATCTAAACTTTCCCATATATATCCACCCTGTATTCTTACATAATATCCCATTCTATAACTACCATACATCATACAAGCTGGTACCAAAGGGTTAACTACCGTACAAGCAGGTGCCAAGGGGTTAAACTTTGAGCTTTGCATCCAAGGTTGAATATAACCAAGCTCTCTGAATAACACATTCCAACGAGATAAGCTTTATAATTGTCTGGGTAGCTCGGCCATTTTAATCAGTTCAAAACTTTGTAAAAAGTTCAAATTTCTTCCTTGTCGGCAGCTTGCCCCGATGTTTTCTTAACGATATCCTCTGCATACTTTAAAGCTTTTCCGGGAGCTGCAAATGAGCGTTCAACGCCGTTATAAGTTATCTTCATTTTTCCGGGAAATAAAATTCCATATCTTACTCCCGGGACTTCCCTCAAAGTGTGTCTTGCCGGTGTAAACAATCTCATTTTCTGGACTACCTCAGGAGAGTAATCGCGAAATATTCGCACATTATCCCCACGGTATGTCAGCTTCTTCCCATAAGTGATCTTTTTCAATATAAATTCCACTATATTTCACAAATTGTCGACGAATAAAGTTTAAAAAAAAGCCAAAAACCGTTTCTCACAGACAGCCTTTTTTCCAGAAGCTTCAAGTGATGATGTCACAATGCCTCTCACAGTGCATCAATCACAATGGGCTCTCAAGCTGATTGCCGACTGCCACAATGGCATCACAATGGGACCTTGCCAATGGTAACAAGGTTGCTGCCCCTCTACCAATATCTGAAGGGGTTGCTCATCAAGTTCTGGTTGCATTTTGGTCCCACAATCCTGGTGTTTGGGTACAAGGCAGGAAGGGGGGAGGGCTGATCGCAAAATGGCAGTTTGCTTCACATTTCATGCTATATTTCAAAGTTTTTCATGATTAAAAAAAAGATAAAACTGGCATCTCAAGCTGGCTGCCGACTGCCACAATGACATCACAATAAGACGTTGCCAATGGTAACAATGAGCTCTCAAGCTGGCTGCCCCTCTACCGATGTCTGAAGGGGCTGCTCCTCCTCAGGTTCTGGTTGCATTTTGGTCCCACACCGTACTCAGCTTCACTTAAGATTTCATACTATATTTCAAAAGTTATTCATGATTAAAGTTTAAAAAAAGCCAAATTTAAAAAAAAAAAACTGCTTTTCAGTGGCAGACTCAGCAGCACCTTCCAGTGATGATGTCACCATGCCATCTCACAGACATCCAATCACAATGGATCTCATTTATAAATGACATCACGGGACGTTGCCAAAGGTAACGAGGTTGCTGCCACTGTACTAATATCTGAAGGGACTGCTCCTCAAGTTCTGATTCCCTTCCACGCCGTAATCAGGTTCACTTCAGAATTCATACTATATTTCAAAAGTTATTCATGATTAAAGTTTAAAAAAAAGCCAAATCCGCCTTCTCATAGACAGCCCTTTTTCCAGGAGCTTCCAGTGATTATGTCACAATGTCACTCACACTGCACCAATCACAATGGGCTCTCAAACTGACAATTACATCACAATGGGACGTTCCCAACGGTAAAAAGGTTGCTGCCCCATGATCCTGGTGATTGACCACAAGGCAGGGAGTTGGGAGGGCCAATCGGAGGGTGGGGGGGGGGGGGGGGGGGGGGACTCTCATCGCCCCCACCCCCCAAACCCCCCACCTCTCCATGTTCTCCAAGGTTGCTGCCTGACCCGTTGAGTTACTCCAGCATGGTGTGCCTTTCCTTGGTAAACCATCACCATTAGTAAGCTGAGTTTCTCAGATAGTGGAACAGTCTCTGTCCACATACGGTATCACATTGACAACATCCACACACAGGCTGTGAAGTGACTGCAAATGTACCTTTCATACAAGGATCATTCAACAACATTGGCATTACCAAGCACCCAGCACCAATACCCTCCCATCACCATAGTCCAGAAAATGGACTGGAACCAACCACATAAACACTGTGCCTACAAGGTCAGGTCAGAGGTGGGAGATCCTGCAGTGAATGGCTCACCCCCAATCATTCCACCATTTAAGCCTCACCCTAATCCTAACCCTAACCCTAACTCACAAAGCTCACATCCAAGTCAAAACAGTATGGGTATGTAGGTGAATCGGCTTCAGTAAATGGCCCCTAGTATGCAGGGAGTGGATGCAAAAGTGGGATAACATAGAACTTGTGTAATCAGTAGTTGCTGTGGACTCAGTGGGCCGACAGGCCTGTTTCCATACTGTATCGCTTAATCAATCAATCAATCATTCAGTCATGTTTATTACGATATGTATGAGTACTGTGTTTACAGGCATATCATTCTGCAGCCAGTAAGAATTGCATTGTTTCACTTTCAGTATATATGACAATTAAATACTCTTGACTTGAAATGTTGCCTCTAACCTTTTAGAATCGCCGGATTAGGCAGCAGTATCCACTATAGAAAAGGGAAATACTACTGATAATGGCAGTGCAGTCTGACAATTTCTTCTTTTTTTTGGCATTTGATCCAGTTTCCAATCTATTGGTATAGAACTTTGCATTTATCTAACTTTGGCTTTCATTGGCTTTCATCTTTTCATCTGACTTTCATTGGGTACTTTGTTAACCCACCTGTTTTTTTGCTTGACACAGGGAGATATTCCAAGGACCAGGCTCCAGATCGAGTTTGGTGATGGTACCGCAGTGATCTTCGCAAACCTCAGCTCTGTCAAGGGAGGGATCAAGCATGTCTACAAGCACGGCGGAATCTACCGTGTCATCGCGCAAGTGAAGAACAACCTGGGGTCCACGCGAGCAATCCTGTTCCTGCATGTAAATTGTAGGTCAATATTATAATGTTAGAAATATACCACTGACGGACACAAAATGCCCAGTGAGGTCAATTCATGGTGTAGAGACCTTGCAAATAGAATGCTAAGGTTGTTCACCTACATCGTGGGCGCATTGTGACGCAGTGGTAGAGCCACTGCTTTATAGCGCCACAGACTCAGGTTTGATCTTGACTATGGGTGCTAAAGTTTGTACATTCTCCTCGTGACCTGTGTGAGTTTTCTCCAAGATCTTCGATTTCCTCCCACACTCCAAAGACGTACAGGTTTGTGGGTTAATTGGCTTGGTATTTATTTATTTATTTATTTATTTATTTATTTATTCCGAACAAGTAAGACATTAAAGACATTAATAGTAACAAAATCGAAATTATCAAACAATTGGACTTTACAATCAATATTTACAAAGCAATGAAAAGAACAAAATCAAAGTTCCAATGTCCAACTCTGTGTCTGTACAAGCTCGAAAAGGAGTGAGAAGAAGAATAACTTATTAATAAAATGTAAAATTCTCCCTTGTGTGCAGGGTGGTTTTAATGGCTGGTCGGTGCGGACTCGGTGGGCTCAAGGGCCTGTTTCCGCACTGTATCACTCAAAACAAAATTAAAATAACTAAAATTAAGTGCGCTACAATTGTCGGCAGCACTTCCTGGAGAGTTCTGGAAAACACTGGACAGCTTCATTAAATTGAGCTCTTCCTTGTACAACAACAAGCGCAGGGGTGATAGATGTGAAGGGAATTTGGAGAAGGGGAGCAAGGTCTTGCATGACAGATTTCTGGTATAGTTATGTGGAGAGACAGGCGAGGAGGTGAGCTAAGGCAAGGGTGGATGAAATCGGGGTTAAAAGTATCCCCACGACCCAATTATCTTTTTCTTCGTAATCCCAAAGCACTGAAGGCAGTGGAAATATCCTAGTCATGTTCATAAATCATAGGAGCGGAAGTAGGCCATTCGGCTCATCAAGTCCACTCCGCCATTCAATCATGGCCGATCTATCTTTCCCTCTCAAATCCATGTTCCTGCCTTCTCCCCACAACCCCTGACACATGTACTAATCAAGAATCTGCCAAACTCTGCCTGAAAAGTACCCAATCACTTGGTCTCCACAGCCTTCTGTGGCATTGAATTTCACAGTTTCACCACCCTCTGACTAAAGAAATTCCTCCTTATCTGCTTTCAAAAGGTACGTCCTTTTATTCTGAGACTGAGTCGAGGGCTGTGTCCGAGACTCTCCCGCTAGCGGATCCTCTCCACATCCACTCTGGTCCTTCACGTCCAACCTCGCGATGCAGTCTCAGTTTGTGTGTCCCGGTAATAATGCACCAAGAAGTTAAATATATCTTCTAATTGTAGGAGTAGGCAATTACATGGACGGGCATGGAATCCTGCTTTAAGATAAAGAAGGATGGCGGTAGTTAGGCACTCCACTGTGTCACCACAGTACTTACTGTTAAATGGAATAACGAGCCAGCATTAATATTTAAATTGCACTCGACAGAGTAATTTGTTGGCCCCTGACAAGCACTGGGAGTTGGATGGGCCTCCAGCCTGTGGATTTCATTAAATATTACTGTATTTGGTTTTCTCTCTGACAGTCGCTTAATTTTGAACAGGGTTTGATAGAAAGTGGTGAGTGCACCTGAAATAAAATTGTGATTGTGTTTACATCCAGCTGGATAAATTGCTTGGTTGTGGTGCCCAGAACAGGCTTGTTATTATGCGGCAATGTTGAGTTATCACATTACCCGGCTGAATCCAATCCCCATTACCAGACATGGACATCTCTGAACAGGCGTAAATATTCAACACTAAAGTGATTCCAACCTGAGTTTGAAGCACCAAATTATTCCTCATTAAAATGCCAAGAGTAATATCGTTCTAGGGTTCTCCTGGTGACAGCTCTGGAAGAACTCAGTGCCAAACAGCATAGAGCAGACACAGTTATTTCCTCACCACGACCCTAATGATGGTGTAGCTGGTAGAGCTGCTGCCTCACAGTGCCAGAGACCAGGGTGTGATCCTGACCTCGGGTGCTGTCTGTATGGAGCTTGCACGTTCTCCCTGTGACAGCATGGGTTTTTCTCTGGGTGCTCCGGTTTCCTCCAACATCCCCAAGATGTATGGTTTTGTAGGTTAATTGGTCTCTGTAATATTGCCCCAAATGGTGTGCATGGATTGGATGGATGGGAGTGGGATAACATCGACCTTGTGTGAGAGAGTGAGCGATGGTTGGAGTGGACGGTGGGCCGAAGGGCCTGTTTCCATGCTATATCCTTCAATCAATTACTGTCTCTTACAAACGCTGGGAGGGAGAAAAAGCTGGGACAATGACTTACAGTGACGGGTGTGCCAGAGGCCTGAAGGAGATTGCACTGACGTATCAGAAGCTTGGCTTCTCTGGGAGAGCTGATTGTTAGACGGGAGGCCCACTAATGGTTGCTACGCCTTCAACGGACATAGGGCCTGAGTTCTGGAAATTACCTTCCCAACCCTCAATCTCTCTGCCTCTCCCTTCTCGAAGTCTCTCCAATCTTTCCTGACATCCTCATATGATGCAGGTATCAACAATTGCTTAATAACTCTCTTTGGGAAGTTTTGCATGGTGTAAAGTGCACTTTAATTTATGTTAGAGAAACAGCGAGGAACCAGGCACTTCAGCCCAATGACCACCCGTACACTGGTTCTGTCCCACACACTAGGGACTATTTATAGAAGCCGATTAACCTACAGACCTGCACGTGTTTGGAATATGGGAGAAAACCAGAGCACCCAGAGAAATCTCACGTGGTTACAGGGAGAACGTATGCACTCCGTACAGACAGCACCTGTTGTCAGGATCGAACCTTGGTCACTGGCACTGTAAGGCAGCAACTCTACCGCTGCAGCACTGTACCACCACTATGTGAATGCAATTTGTTGCTGTAGGTTGTATCAGGTTCCAAGTAGGTACATACAAGCTCTACAGTAACCGATGAGGAGCATGCCCTGGATCCATGAAGGGGAACCAATCTTTTCCTCTGTCTCATGCCCACCATTATGAATGGGCCAAAATCAGGGAAGTGACAATGGTGGCACTTAGACGCAGATGTCCCACACCAAGTGTAATGAAGTCTCGGTGCCCAAGAGTAGTGCTAGTGGGAGTCAGACCAGCAATAACTGCCAGGAACTGTGGCCTAATGTCTGGTGGGAATGACCGATGAGGGAACTGCAGATCCGAACCCCCTAACATGCATCTGAACCAGAGTAGGTGAGGTACAACAGGGAAAAGCTTATCGTCTATCTAACTCCTTGATGCCCCTCCATACTGCCAATAAAAATATAATGCACAGGCAACAACCTCAGCAGAGAGAAAAGCCAGGTTAATGTTTTGGGATTTAGTCAACGTTGCCTACTTTCTCAGTCAGCAGAGGCTAACCTACCTGCCGCTAATCTCTGACATTTGTAATGGTTTGTACATTGATTTGTTGGGCACATTCATCACACTAGGAAGATACTGTGACCCATATACTGATTGCTTTCAATCAGGTTACATTGGCTACAGTTTGAAGAAGGGCTTCGACCCAAAGCTTTGCGTGTCCATTCCCTCCACAGATGCTGTCTGACCCCCTGAGTTCTTCCAGCACTTTTTGTTTTACATTGATTTCTAACTGCTGTAGTGAAAATAAGTGGCTCATAAGAGTCTGAAGAAGGGTCCTGACCTGAAACGTTACCTTTTATCCAGACCTCTGGACTGTTATCCAGAGATGCTGCTTGACCAGCTTAGTTACCTCATAGAACATATGATATCGGTGTAGAATTAGGCCATTGAGCCCATCGAATCTGCTCCGCCATTTGGGGTAACTCAGGGGTCAGACAGCATCTGTGGGGCCAACGTGGCTGAGCTATCTTTCCCTCTCAATCCCATTCTTCTGCCTCTCCCCATAACCTCTGGCACCTTTTACTAATCAAGAACCTATCAATCGCCGTTTTAAAAATACCCAATGATTTGGCCTCCACAGCCGTCTGTGGCAATGAATTCCACAGATTCACCACCCTCTGATTAAAGAAATTCCTCCTCATCTCCTTACTCATCTCTGCTTTAAAGGTGTATACTTTTATTCTGAGGCTGTGCCCTCTGGTTCTAGACTTTCCCACTACTGAAAACATTCTCTCCACATTCACTCTATCTAGGCTTCCTTTTTACGTCCTTTTTTAACTGAAATAATTTTACAAGTTTGGTGATTTTGTTGTCTTCTCTTCTCTGTCCCTACCTCCACCAATGCTGCCCCCAACAGGTCCTATCGAACATGTGCACTTGACTCTTCCTTACATTGCAATCACCAACCAGGAGGTGAATTTGACAGCTGTGGTGTTGCCCAGTACCACTGGACCTCTCACTTACTTCTGGTGGATTGAAAACAAGACTGAGGTGAGTCAATATTGATAGGAGCTCTACTAGGGACACACAGCCAGCCAACCATCCGGCAGCCATCTTTAAAGTGTCGAGGCCAAACTTATCATAACTAAGGGTGGTGGGTCCATGGAACAAGTTGCCAGAGGCGTTACCTGAGGAAGGTACTATAACAACATTTAAAATACATTTGGATAGATATGTGGACAGGAAAGATTTAGAGTGAAGATAGACACAAAATGCTGGAGTAGCTCAGTGTGTCAGGCAGCATCTCTGGAGAAAAGAAATAGGTGACAGGTGACAATAGATCAAAACCCTTCTTCAGATTGAGTCAGGGGAGAGGGAAACTAGAGGTATTAAAAGGTTCAGAACAAATAAAAATGTTTCCCTTTCCCCAGAATCTCAGTCTGAAGAAAGGTCTCGACCTGAAACATCATCTTTCCTTTTCTCCAGAGATGCTGCTTGACCGGCTGAGTAACTCCAGCATTTTGTGTCCACCATGGAGAAATGGCAGATTTGCTTTGTCAGAATGGTCCAAAGGTTAAATTACAGGGACAAATTAAGTACCTAGCATCGTAATCCCTGATCCTTTGAATTTGAAAGAATGACGATAGCTTGATAACCTTTCCAAGACTCCAGGGGAACTGGTAGGACAAAGGACAAATGCGTACTGCTCACTATGTGTGATTGCATCCCGTTCCATGTGTAGTTAAATAAACCGCCTTTGCATTTCTGTCAAAGAGATCTGGGAGGATTTACTGCATTGTCTCTGTCAGTTACATATCGTGTCTGCCCATCATTTGGGCTGACAACAGATATAAAACCTCCTCAACGTTAATAGGATTTGGCGAGCAAAGAGCTGCCTATGATGTGGGTCACAGTGTAACTTTGCCTTTTTGTAATTCGCCCACACTCTATCTATTATGAGTGACTTATGATATTGTATACAGTATAAATCTTCCACTTCTTCATAGGCATCGCCCACCGCATCAGTTTAGTTGAGTTTAATTTATTGTCACGTGTACCGAGGTAAGTAAAAAGCTTTTGTTGCGCGCTAACCAGTCAGCGGAAAGATTATACATGATTACAATCGAGCCGTCAACAGATACAGTATAAAGGGAAATAATGTGAATAACATTTAGTTCTATTGCCCCTCCACTAAAGATTATTGATGATATAGATGATAGTGAAGTCTTTCGTGGTATTGGTACTTTAGTAAATATAACCAGATTGTCGTGTTTTCAATGGCGCAAATCAGCAGCTTCTGTTTTCTCCATTTGCTTGGTCTAAAAACAATTCTGTTGGTTCGGAACTTAGGGCCCGAGTGATGGTTGTTTGGGGAATGTTGAACGTGGGACAGAGTTGTATGTTAGTTAGGGAGTCCGGGACTAGAGAGGAGAGATAGGATTGATTGGGAAGTCTGGGACTAGAGGGAGGATTTAGGATAGATTGAGGAGTCCAGGAGTAGTGGGCAAAATTGGGAGTTGGTTTCAGGAGTCCGAGAGTAAGGGAGAAGACTTGGGAGTTAATTGAGAAATCTCGGACAAGGAGCAGAGTTGAGAATTGGTAGGGGAGCCTTAGACTAGAGGCAGAGTTGAAGGGCTGGTCGGGGAATTTGGGACTAGGTGGTGGAGTTGGATGGTAGATGGGGAGTCCAGAACTAGGAATAGAGTTGGGGAATTAGTTTGGGAGTCTCAGACTAAGGGCAACGTTTAAACCAGTGTTTCAGGGATGAGGGCAGGTATAAGTTTGGAATTCTCTTCCATGAACAACAACTGCTGACAGGTCTATTAATTGTTCCATGTCTACTCATGGGATGATGCTAACTAAATCTGTTAAGGAAAAGCAGGGAAAGGTTTAGTGTGGAAGTATGTGATGGATCAGCTTTAATCTTATTGAACACCAGAGCTGGCTTAAGAAGATAAATGTATAGGAAGGAACGGCAGATGCTGGATTACATCGAAGATAAATGGTTGCTTGGTGCTGCTTTCTACTTCTCAGTATCTCATTCCTTGTCATCTGCCACAGCCTATCGTCACCCTGGAGGACAAAGCCCCCATCAGGTTCTCCACAGAGGGAATAACGAGCATCACCATCCAAGTATCTGATGGCAATTCCATTCTCCAGGACGTAAAAAGCATAGCGGTATTTGGTGAGTCAAACACAACATATTTACTTCATTCATTCATTCATTCATTCATTCATTCATTCATTCATTCATTCATTCATTCATTCATTCATTCATTCAATAAATAAATCTCTCCAGGTTTTTAAACCAATAGTTTAGTTTAGTTTATTTTAGTTTAGTTTAGTTTAGCTTAAAGACCCAGTGTAGAAACAGGCCCTCTGCCCGAGTCCGCACCGACCAGCGATCATCCGTACTCTAGTTCCATCCTACACTCTACGGACAATTTACAGAAGCTAGTTAACCTCCAAACCAGCACATCTTCAAATATGGGAGTACACCGGAGAAAACCCACACGGTCACAAGGAGAACATACATACTCCATACAGGCGTCACCCTGTAATAAGGATCAAACCCAGGTCACTGGCGCTGTAAGGCAGCAACTCCACTGATGTGCCACTGTGCTGCCCCATATCTCTGTTCCTTGTCCAAGATTTCTCAATCACCTTTCACTCACTTTAAGCCCTCAAATTCCTTCACCTTTTTTGGGAATTTCCTTTATATCAGAACAAAATTAATTAAATGAGTGTGCAAGATTTACCAAAGGATGGTGTTCCTCTCAGTTGTTGGACAGCCAAGGCTCTTTGATGTATCCTGACATATACTTACCTTGGTCAGATTTGTTTGGCCCTGCTTTAAGTGGGTGTGAGAAGAGTCTGCACAATTGTGGAAAGGCATACTATAGCCACTCAGGGATTACACAACAATATCATAGATTGCAATGTTTGTCTCCATGCTCTGCACGCAACTGGAACACAAGAGCACAAGAAAATTAAGAGCAAGAATAGGGAGGGTGGCAGAGTGGCGCAGCGGTAGAGCTGCTGCCTTACAGCGCCAGAGACCCAGGTTTGATCCTGAATACGGGTGCTGTGTGTACATTCTTCCTGTTACCGTGTGGGTTTTTGCCAGATGCTCCGGTTTCCTGCCACATTTCAATGACGTGCAGGTTTGTAGGTTAATTGATTTCTGTAAATTCTCCCTAGTGCGTAGGATACGGGATGGTCGCTGGTCGGCGTGGACCCCGTGGGCCGAAGGACCTACTTCCACCTGTATCTGTAAAACTAAAGAACTAATACGCCACCTGACCCCCCTCCATTCAAGCCAACTTTGTATCCAATTGACAAAGTCATCCTGTGTCCCATGCTATCTAATATGCGGAAACAGCCTAACTTTGTCAAAGGATTTTTTCTATGGTCTATATAGACAACATCTACTCTTGTAGCCCTCATCAATCATCTGTGTGATGTAATGCCTGACGTTGTAGAAGGCCTTTTGCTAAAGCCTACGTAGACAACATCTACTCTGTAGCCCTCATTAATTATCTTGTGTTACGTGACCAAATCAACAGGAATATAATCTGTCGTTGGAAATATTATTCCGATTATAACCTGGCCAAAATGTAATACCTGAACCCAAAATTCTGATAACAGCGTTCTCACATATTCATCCTGCAGATTCTTACCGCTCATTGTTGCTGTCGTTTACGCCGAACTTGGAAGATTACAACCCAGACATTCCCGAATGGAGGCAGGATCTCAGCAAGCTTGTTAAAAGAACTCTCGGAGAAGTAAGTTGGAAAGATTGCAAGTAAGAACACACCAGCCCTGCCCGCCGAGGAGCAACATTGTAACTGACAGAAGCCTGTTGTAAACTCTCCTCTCATCAAATTCCTGGGAGATAACTCCAACTGCGAGAGGAAATGTCATCAGCTTAGAAAGTGAATTATTTACACAAGCTGGTGCCACCATGTTTTGGCACCATTTCCAATGTCCAAAATCAGGTCTGCCCGCACGCTTGGTCTACTGGAGCGGCTCCTGATCCTGGTCATCCCCAGGCTTCTGCAGGGCCTTCATCCGTCGCCTCTCCTCGCCTGGCCATCTTTGTGTCCTGCAGCCGATCTCCTGCAGGCGCTGGAGGCATTACCCTGGTTCACCCTCCTACCGGCCCTTGCTCTTCAAGTCCGGCGTCTCCTGCGGCTCCTTCCCAGTACCGCAGTCTGCCGAGCCTTCGAGTCCTCCAGGCGGGTTCCCGGTTCCTCAGGAAAGTCTCTGCTGTGTGGCCCCTCAGGAAGTCATTCCCTCTAAGAGTTAGGTTGGCACTGTGCTAAAACAAGGAAATAGTAGATGCTTCCTGGTGGGTTTGGAACCTTGTTTAATCAGATTGGATAGGTACATGGATTGGAAATATTTAGAGGGGTTTGGGCCAAATGCAGGTAAATGGGACTCATTTTAATGGGGAATTTTCATCAACATGGATATGAGTCAGCCCGAAGGGCCCATTTCCATGCTGTGAGACTCTATCAGGAATATTAGCAAAGGCAAGGACATTGGCCTGTTTCACTCAATGTCTAACACCCACCTGTGACAGCATTGATATAACTCACCATGTCTTGGCACAGTGCACCTGTCATTAGAATTTAAAAGGCTGACTGGTGTCAGAAATGGAAACATCACATTGTACACTTAGAGATGTTCTTTTGATGTGTGACATCTCTCAGCTTTGCCCAACTGTTGACAGTCCAAAACTAGAGGGTTATAAATAATACATATATCCAATTACAAATTCAGGAGAAATTTCTTCACTGAGAGACAGGTTGGAACATGGAAACCGCCACCACAACTATTAATGGTGAACGACATAAGCGTTTCAAAGGAATATAAACAGAACATGCTGCTCACAGCATTTAAGATACATCTAGACAAGCATTTGTATCTACAAGGCAGAGAAGGCTAAAGACCTAATGAGGGTAGATGAGATTAGTTCAGACAGTTATAATGGGCAGTATGGGCAAGGTGGGCCAAAGGAATTTGTGGAATTCATTGCCACAGATGGCTGTAGAGGTCAAGGTTTTTTTTTTAAGGTGGAGATTGTCATATACTTGATGGGCAAGGTTTATGGGGAGAAGGCAGGAGAATGGGGTTAAGAGGGAAAGATAGATCAGTCATGATTGAATGGCAGATTAGACTTGATGGGCCGAATGGCCTATGTATGCTCCTATGACTTACGAACTTATGAACATGGCTTGGACCGTGAACACTATGTCCAAATGAAAGCACTCATTGCTGTTGTTATGACAACTGGCATAATTATCCTATTTCAAATATTCATAGTAAGTGAATTTGCTAATTCATTCATTACATTCTGCAAACATAACAAGGTATTAAGCAGATATTAAATGATGAGGTGGTCTCCAAGTGGAATCATGAGGGCTGTGTTCTCTGTGAAGTGGCTAAATAGAAAATGGTAAGTCAGAGGGAAGAATCTTTGCAGTGACTTCACTCTGAGCATTTTATCGGGATGCATCACAGCATGGTTTGGGAACAGCTCCATCCAAGACCATAATAAATTGCAGAGAATTGTGGATGCAGCCCAGACCATCAGCCAAACCAACCTCCCTTCCATTTACTCCATCTACACTTCACATGGCCTCGACAAGGCCACCAGCATAATCAAGGATGAGTCTCACCTGGGCCACCCCTCCTTCTCCCATCAGGCAAGAGGTACAGAAGTGTGAAATTACACACTTGATGGACAGATTCTTCCCAGCTGTTTTCAGGTATCTGAACCATCCTATATCCAACTAGGGGGGGTCACAATGGCTGTGCTGAACATGATGCCAAGACCACCTCTCATCAGCCTGCACATAATCCACACCCCTCCATTCCCTGCATATCCACTTGCTTATCCAGAAGTTCCTCAAATGCCACTATCGCATCTGCCTCAACTACCAACCCTGGCACCACGTTCCAGGCACTCACAACGCTCTGTTAAAAAACTTGCCTCGTACATCTCCTTTAAACTTATGGGCCTGTCCCACTTACGCGACTTTTCCGGCGACTACCGGTAGCCATCATACATCGCTGCAAGTCGGCGAAAATTTTCAACATGTTGAAAATTCAGCGGCGACCAGAAAGATGCTACGACCCTTTGGGCAACTGAGGAGACTACTCACGACCATACAGGCAACACCCTGGCAGCATGATCTGGTCGCCGCTGGATTTTCAACATGTTGCGACTGCAATTGACTTAAAATTTGACATTGCAATGTCAAATATATCCCACTCCTTAGGTCTATGGTATATGGTCTATGGTATATAGACACACTGGCTTTTATCTCCTGGTCCGTACTATGTTTACATATTCTGTTATGCTGCAGCAAGCAAGAATTTCATTGTCCTATCTGGAACACATGACAATAAAACTCTCTTGACTCTTGGAAAAAAAAGTATTACTTCCAAAAGTAGTTCCAAACAAAGCCTCTTCGCCTTTCGCCCCAGTCAATAGACAAGAGACAATAGGTGCAGGAGTAGGCAATTCGGCTCCTCGAGCCAGCACCGCCATTCAATGTGATCATGGCTGATCATCCCCAATCAGTATTCAAGAAGGAACTGCAGATGCTGGAAAATCGAAGGTACACAAAAATGCTGGAGAAACTCAGCGGGTGCAGCAGCATCTATGGAGCGAAAGAAATAGGTGACGTTTCGGGCCGAAACCCTTCTTCAGACTGTCAATAGACAAGGGGATTTTTTTGCATCCCCAATCAGTACCCCGTTCCTGCCTTCTCCCCATATCCCCTCACTCTGCTATCTTTAAGAGCCCTATCTAGATCTCTGAAAGCATCCAGAGAACCGACCTCCACCACCCTCTGAGGCAGAGAATTCGATAGACTCACACCTCGCTGTGAGAAAAAGTGTTTCCTCGTCTCCGTTCTAACTGGCTTACCCCTTATTCTTAAACTGTGGCCCCTGGTTCTGGACTCCCCCAACATCGGGAACATGTTTCCTGCCTCCAGCGTGTCCAAACCCTTGACAATCTTATATGTTTCAATAAGATATCCTCTCATCCTTCTAAACTCCAGAGTGTACAAGCCCAGCCGCTCCATTCTCTCAGCATATGACAGTCCCGCCATCCCGGGAATTAACCTTGTAAACCTACGCTGCACTCCCTCAATAGCAAGAATGTCATTCCTCAAATTAGAGGACCAAAATTGCACACAATACTCCAGGTGTGGTCTCACTAGGGCTCTGTGCAACTACAGAAGGACCTCTTTGCTCCGAAACTCCTCTTGTTATAAAGGCCAACATGCCATTCGCTTTCTTCACTGCCTGCTGTACCTGCATGCTTACTTTCATAGACTGATGAACAAGGACCCCCCTGATCCCGTTGTACTTCCCCTTTTCCTAACTTGACGCCATTTAGATAGTAATCTGCCTGCCTGTTTTTGATATTAAAGTGGATAACCATTCGAACCATTACTTCCAAATTAAGAACAACCAAGTTAGTTTAGTTCAGAAATACAACGTGGAAACAGGCCCTCCAGCCCACAGAGTCCATACTGACCAGTGATCACCTGTACACTAGTTCTATCCTAAGCACTAGGGACAATTCACAGAAGCCAATTAGCCTACAAACCTGCATGCTTTTGGAAGTTGCTTCACCCTTTCGCCAATTTTACTTCCGTTATATGTACAACTTCAGGCCAATTAGCCAGCACAGTAGATCGGCCATCTTGACCTTTGCACACAGTGCTCTGTGGTCAGCACTGCACAGCACAGAGTGGTGAGTTCTACATCTCCTCTCTGACCACCAAGTTGTTGGGTTGTAGGGAGTGGGTGTTACCTGAATTGCACCTGTTTTGATCTAACGCTGACTCAATGGGTGGAATTGCCCTTTTTTTTTACCAGAAAGTAACCTTCCTGCGTAGTAATTTTAATGGAAGATCAGGATTTTTAATTCACTCCTCTTGCAAGGACTGAACGTTCAAAAGATGCACCATGCATATATGTGGCTCCGTGCTTCTACAGAGGGGTTTATTAGCTGATGCATTTGGGAACCTAATTTAGAAATATAAGGTTAGAGGAAAAAAAAAGTTGAGAGCTGCCAGAGGATTTTGAAATCATAATGAAGTGTGGCTGTGTGTTTCTGTAGGTTACAGCGTTACCAGAGCAACAAATGTTGCTAGCTATCCTCCCAGGTTTACCAACTGCAGCGGAACTGTACATCCTCCCACACCGAGATGCTACGGAGGAGGGGTTAAACAGTATGAGTTTAGAGCAGGTGAGTCACCATTTTGTAATGTTCAGCTTTGTCACAGATCAACTGGTGATCACAGTGGAGAAACATTCCACTCATATCTCATAATGGCATCGAAGGCGACCATTTGATGCATCACGTCAATGCCAGCTCTCGCTATATCCCTGCTACATTATCTTGCATAGGTGCTCAATAACAACCCACTCTATTACATACAAACAAGGAACTGCAGATGCTAGTTTACACACAGGATACAAAGTGCTGGAGCAATTCAACGGGTCAGGCACAGTTCCGACCCGAAACATCACCTATCTGTGATCTCCAGCAAAGCTGTCTGACCCGCACTTTGTGTCCACAATATTACATTATCGGTAATTTACACTAGCCGATTAACCTGACAACTGCAGCTCCGCCACTGATTCTCCAGAGCCTTGCTGGATTATCTGTTTTGCTGGACCAGCAGAGGTCACGGCCTCGGAAGTCAGCCATGGGAACGGATCTGCCAGCTCTGGCTGGGCCGGAGTTCCAGAGCCCCGGCTGCCTCACCCGGCCTTGGCACCACGTTTTCGGTGGGTTTACAGGGGGGTGGAGGAGGTGTAGGGGGGGATTTCAAGTGCTTTCTTGTGATTTTGTCCTTGATTAAAGAAGGGTCGGCCCACCATCTTTACGCTGTTGTCGGAAAATAGATCGTACATCTTTGGGATGTGGGAGAATGTATATTCTGTATAGGATGTCTCGTCTTTTTGCTGACTGGTTAGCGAGCAACAAAAAGTTTTTTGCTGTATCTCGATGCACGTGACAATAATAAACTGGACTAAACTAAACTAAAGAATGCGAACATGTTAGGGACGTGTTTAAGGCTCAATAATTTGCATCATATTCCTACCGCCACTCTTCAAAAGCAGCAAGCCATTCTTCATTGGCCTTCTCTGGTGGTTAACAGGTAAATAATCCTTGTGCTGCATGCGGCACTGCAGTACAATTCTCTTAAAATTGGTGGGAATCAGCAATGTACAACAACCAGCAGGTTAAGGGATCAGTTTAATTCGGCCAAATCCTTTACTTATCGGAATCAATGGACTATTTAGATGCCGAGTTAATGAACGGTACAAGCTAACATGTTTTGGGAGTAAAATGCAAATCAGTTGGCATTCGAAAGAATTTCACCTACCTTGTAGCTGGTAGGAAAGTGACTCATTAAATTTGCTCATGTCAAACAGTGTAAAGTCATGCGAGGATCATTACTCACTGCTGCACAGACCAAGAACCACCGGTAATAAGACACATTAATTATATTTAATGTAGTTGGCTCCACATTTAGTTTATCACAAAAAGTTTCCTCTTTTTGCATAAAACTATGTAAGCAAACGTAGCCATCCATAATTAAGGAGCATATTCCACAAAGGTAGGATAGTCTAATAGGTCAACAGCATTTGAAAATATGCATACACGATAGAATATAGAACATAGAACTGTGCGGCACAAGAATAAGCCCTTCAGCCCACAATGTCTGTGCTAATCATAATGCCAAGATAAACTAACCTCATCTGCCTACATGTGATCCATACCCATCCATTCCCTGCATGTCCATGTACTTATCTAAGTTTCATAAATCCCACCATCAGGCCCAACAACACGTTTCAGGCACCCACAACTCTCTATGTAAAATACTTGCCCCGCACATCTCCTTTAAATGTTGCCCCTCTCATCCTAAAGCTGCTGAGAACTGTATCTTCCCCATTCCTACATCCATTGTACTCGTGTTTGAACCGATTGCATCTATAGATGCTATGGCTGATCTGTTTAGATAGCATGCAAGACAAAGCTTTTCACTGTACCTCAGTACATGTGACAACAATGAACAATAGATAGAAGACAATATGTGCAGGAGAAAGCCATTCTTCTAGGTGCAGGAGTCGGCCCCTCGAGCCAGCACCATCATTCAATGTGTTCATGGCTAATCATCCACAATCAGTACCCCGTTGCTGCCTTCTCCCCATATCCCTTGATTCCGCTATCTTTAAGAGCTCTATCTAGCCCTCTCTTGAAAGCTTTCAGAGAACCAGCCTCTACCGCCCTCTGAGGCAGAGAATTCCACAGACTCACAAGTCTCTGCGTGAAAACGTTTTTCCTCATCTCTGTTCTAAATGGCTTACCCCTTATTCTTAAATTGCGGCCCCTGGTTCTGGACTCCCCAACATCGGGGACATGTTTCCTGCCTCTAGTGTGTTCAAACCCTTAATAATTTTATATGTTTCAAAAATATATCCTCTCATCCTTCTAAATTCCAGAATATACAAGCCCAGCCGCTCCATTCTATCAACATATGACAGTCCCGCCATCCTGGGAATTAACCTGGTGAACCTATGCTGCACTCCCTCAATAGCAAGAATGTCCTTCCTCAAATTGGGAGACAAAAACTGCACACAATACTCCAGGTGTAGTCTCACTAGGGCTCTGTACAACTACAGAAGGACCTCTTTGCTCCTATATTCAACTACTCTTGTTATGAGGGCCAACATGCCAACATCACTTTCTTCACTGCTTGCTTACTTTCAGTGATTGATGAACAAGCACCCACAGATCCCGTTGTACTTCCCCTTTTCCCAACTTGACTCCATTTAGATAATAATCTGCAGTCCTGTTTTTGCAACCAAAGTGGATGACCTCACATTTATCCACATTAAACTGCATCTGCCATGCATCTGTCCACTCACCCAACCTGTCCAAATCACCCAGCATCTTCATAGCATCCTCTTCACAGTTCACACTGCCACCCAGTTTTGTGTTATTTGCAAATTTGCTAATGTTACTTTTAATCCCTTCATCTAAATCATTAATGTATATTGTAAATAGCTATAGTCCCCGCATCAAGCCTTGCGGTACCCCACTAGTCACTACCTGCCATTCTGAAAGGGACCCATTAATCCCTACTCTTTGTTTCCTGTCTGCCAACCAATTTTCTATCCATGTCAGCACCTTACCCCCAATACCATGTGCTCTAATTTTTCCCATTAATCTCCTATGTGGGACCTTATCAAATGCTTTCTGACATCTACTGGCTCTCCCTTGTCCATTTTCTGAGTTACATCCTCAAAACATTCCAGAAGATTAGTCAAGCATGATTTCCCTTTTGTAAATCCATGCTGACTCGGACCGATCCTGCTACTGCCATCCAAATGTTCTGCTATTTCATCTTTTACAATTAACTCCAGCATCTACCCCACCACCGATGTCAGGCTAACTGGTCTATAATTCCCTGTTTTCTCTCTCCTGACTTCTTAAAAAGTGAGATAACATTAGCTACCTTCCAATTCACAGGAACTGATCCTGAAATTGTAGAACATTGGAAAATGATCACCAATGCATCTACAATTTCTAGAGCCACTTCCTTAAGTACCCTGGGATGCAGACCATCAGGCCCTGGGGATTTATCTGCCTTCAGTCCCATCAGTCTACCCAACACCATTTCCTGTCTAACGTGAATTTGACAGGAAGTGGACCTATGCCTAAACCTAAAACCTCTAGTATTTGACATTCCTGCCTTGGGGGAAAAAGGCTCCATAATTAAGTAGCTTACACCATAAAGATAGGCATCTCTAATAGATCGACAGTATTTGGAAATAGACATTATTAGTGATTGTAAAGAAAATTTGCAGAGCTTTGGAGAAAGAACAAGGGATCTGGGCTCATAAATGATAAAGGAAGGTGTAAGAATAAGATACTATATTAACCGGTGAAAACATATATTTTAGGGTCAGTTCATTACAGTGACCTGGAATATGTGCAATAATCCAATTCTTACACCGTCCTTTATTTCTCACATTATTTTCTCATATTTCCTTCAGACCTAGAAGGAAATGATTTGGCCCATTATCTCTCTGCTGACTTATTGCCTGCATCCCATTCTCTCTCGTCTGCCTAACTTCCCCCTAATTGTCCAACTACTCTCCAACACCAGGAACAATTTAAGGTACCAATCAAACTATTCTCCTGCCTGTAAGATGTGCGAGGAAACCCACGCATTCACTGAAAAAATATACAAACCTACTGAAGGTCAGGATTGAACGCAAATCACTGGAGCTGTAAGGCAGCAGCCGTTTCACATTATTGCTCTTAAATAATAGAATTAATGCCCTGGCACCTATCTCTACCTGGACCAATCTTATCATAGATCCTACTTTCAGTTACATGCCAGCACAACTGTTTTAGTGTGAAGTAGTGGCCCTGGGGAAGTTATTGAGTTACATCCATCCAAGAACAAAGTGTAGAATATGTTGAATCTGCTGCCAAACTAAAGGATAGACACAAAAGGCAGCGTCCCTGGAGAAAATGAATAGGTGATATCTCGGGTTGTGCCGTTCTTCAGACACTAATAAACTACAGGTGTTAACCTTCAAATCTACAATGCTATGCATTCCGAATACACAATATTCTTGCCAGAAGATTGGAGAAAGATAATAATCAGGGCATTGTTAGCATTGGAGTCGACTTCTCAGTGGACCAGTTTTATAATACATGAAATCCCACTTCCATTCAGTAATTTTAAAGTGAAGTTCCAATAATCCTCTATCTAAATGGTGGAGATTGCAACTAGTTTGCCAGGTAATGTCTGCCGCACTCCCTTCCACTCACTGGACTCCATGTCCCACTCCTCCTTAGACTCAATGGGCCGCAGGTTCCCCCACTCCCACTCAACTCAGCAGTGCCCGTGTTTCCCTCGCTCTCTTTCAACTGACTAGGGTCCCATTTAAATTTAATAAAAATTAAATTCAGATGGTGGTTTGTAGCAAAGATAGACACAAAATGCTGAAGTAAATGGATAGTTGACATCTTAGTTTTGTTTAGAGATATAGTGTGGAAACAGGCCCTTCGGCCCACCAAGTCCGTGCCAACCATCGATCACCCCTACACTTGTTCTACCATACACACTGGGGACAATTTACAGAAGCCAATTGCCCTAAAAACCTCCACGTCTTTGTAATATGGGAGGAAACCGGAGCACCTGGAGAAAACCCACGTGGTCACAGGGAGAACGTGCAAAATCTGTATAGACAGCGCCCTTAGTCAGGATTGAATCCGGGGTTATGGTGCTGTTTGGCAGCAACTCTAATGCTGCGCTACTGTGCTGCCCTCAGAGTTTGAAGAAGGGTCCCAACCTGAAACTCCACCTATCCATTTTCTTCAGAGATGCTGCCTGACCCGTTAAGTTACTCCAGCATGTCTATCTTCCATTTACATTTACCTTGTTCACTAGCAAATTTATGACAGCACCGTGTAACTTTTAAAAAGGGTGAATTAAAAACGTATGTGTATTAAAGGAAATGACATCCAATCATCCGGAAAATGTACTAAAATAGCACCGGAAAAATGGTGACCATGCCAGACTATTGGGATTATTGGGATATGAGAACCAGGAAAAAATGTATCTTGTGTTGGAAGGAACGGCAGATGCTAGTTTTAACCGGAGATAGACACAAAATGCTGGAGTAACTCAGTGGTTCATATGCCGTTCACAGTAGGAAAAATTAGATTCTTATTTGGTGTGGCCTAATGTGACACCAAACACACAGCAACATGGCGGGCGGACTGTTATCTACCTACCAAAATGCCTCACAAAATGAACTCCCAACTCAGGCCAATTAAAGATGGATAATAAATGCTCAACTTTGCCTGCAAACTTGATGGATTTGATGGCAGCCTTACA
Source organism: Amblyraja radiata (assembly GCF_010909765.2). Taxonomy (NCBI): domain Eukaryota; kingdom Metazoa; phylum Chordata; class Chondrichthyes; order Rajiformes; family Rajidae; genus Amblyraja; species Amblyraja radiata. The sequence goes on along the minus strand of NC_045970.1, from coordinate 34,297,216 downwards.
TCCTGCAACAATTCCACAACTTTCACGGTGGCGCAACGGTAGAGTTGCTGTCATACAGCGCTGGAGAACCGGGTTCGATCCCGACTACGGGTCTCCCTGTGACCGCATGGGTTTTCTCCGAGACCTTCGGTTTCCTCCCACACTCCAAAGACGTACAGGTTTTTAGATTAATTGGCTTGGGGTATGTGAAAATTGTCCCTAGTGTGTGTAGGATAGTGTTAATGTGTGCGGGGACCGCTGGTCGGTGTGTACTCGGTGGGCCGAAGGGCCTGTTTCCGCACTGTATCTCTAAACTAAACTAAACAAAACTGTATGGTCAGAAATGTCCTTGTAATCCATCTTGGCTGATGATAAGGGGCTTTATAACTTTCTCACTGATCTCACATCCTCTGCTTCTCCCACAGATTTCAGACATGGTGATTAACGCATTGAATCAGAATCGGGTTCAATTCGAGCTAAAGCCTGGCGTTCGGATCACTGTTTCCACCGCCCATCTGACATTAGGTAAGTGTCTTCATTGCACAGTGTCCCATCAGAGTGTCAGGCTGGTATGTGTTGTTCTTTAGATAATCCAGTGTAGGATGACTGGCAAACTAGGCCTCAAAAGTTCAAGATCTTTTAAAAGAAAGGTATAATAAGGTATAAAGGTTCTGCAACAGCTTCTTCCCCCGAGCCATCAGACTCTTGAAGTCCATGTAATGTGCCACCACTATTATATATTTTATCTTTTTATCTATTTTATCTTTTTATCTATTTTATCCTTTTGTTATTTTATGCTGCACGGTGAGCCAGATGCAATGAAATTTCGTTGACTTGCATTTATTGGTGCATTTTTGATTGACAATAAAGTATTTTGATTGATTGATTGATTGATTGATTGATTGATTGATAATGTTATTAGGTACCTAATTGTGTATGGAACACAAGCTGAGTTCTGAGCACACTGTTGACTATAGTCCTATGGTTTAGAGCTACTGCATGGAAACAGGCCCTTTGGCCCACCGAGTTCCCGCCGACCAGTGATCACCCCATAAACTAGTTCTATCCTACAAACTAAGGACAATTTACAGAAGCCAATTAACCTACAAACTTGCACATCGTTGGAATGTGTGAGGAAACCGGAGCACCCGGAGAAAACACACGTGACCATTGTGAGAACGTACAAACTCCCCATACATGGCACCCAAGCTCAGGATCGAACCTGGATCTCTGGTGCTATGAGACAGCGTTTCTACCAGCTGCACCATAGTGCAGCCCCAGCTGTGCCACTGTGTGAACCAATACTAACTTGAATATCAGGAGTAACCTTTTAAAACATTATAGACATTTTGTGAAGGTGAGCCTAAATAATAGGAAATACCAGCCATTTAGTTTAGTTTAGTTTAGTTTAGAGATACAGCGCGGAAACAGGCCCTTCGGCCCACCGAGTCCGCGCCGACCAACGATACCCGCACATTAACGCTTTCCTACACCCACTAGGGACAATTTTTACATATCCCTGCCCATCAGTTCCCCAATAATTCTATTTGCTATTAACCTGTGCAAAGGAATAATTTACTTTGGCCAGTGACCCCACTGGCACATCTTTGAGATGCAGGAGAAAACAGGAGCTTGTGAGAGGGCACCTGGACAGTGATTGGGAGGATAGGCAGGTTCTCCAGACAGCACCTGACATCAGGATCGAACCAGGGTCCCTGGAGCTAGAAGGCACTAAGCTGCTGCACTTTCACAATTACCCTTTTTGCAATAGCTATAACTACAAGAATATTGAACCTAATTCTGTTCCTGTGACTTATGGAGTAACTCAGTGGATCGGGTAGCATCTCTGGCGAACATGAATATGTGTCGTTTCAGGTCAGGACCCTACTTCAGACACTTTTAATCACTGATTTTTACAACAGAAATCAATATAAAACACAAACTCAGCAGGTCAGGCAGCATCTGTGGAGAGAATACTCTTCAATCCAAGAAACCCACTGAGTCAGATGATGAATTACTCCAGCACGTATTTTTCGTAATTTTCGTAATTTTGCTCAAGATTCCAGCATCTGCAGCTCCTTGTGTCTTTGTTTTGCTACGAGAATACCAGGAGTTTTATTCCTCAAATATTAGACTTAGGTTTAAAAAACATAAGAACAGAAGTCGGTCAACTGGCCTCTCCAGTGTGTTATCCTCTTCAGTAAAATCATAGCAGAGTCTTCGCCTAAAGCCCAGTCCTCAGATTGATAGCCTTTTCTCCCTTGCTTCTAAGCTCCTTCAAATTTTCTTCAGCCATGTAAGTCCAATTTTTTTTCAAGTTGCTGCGGACTCCAAAGATCTATCGATCTCACAGCATCACAGAATGGCTACAACTTGGAAGGAGGTATCTCAGCTTGTTGAGTCTGTATTGACTCTGCATGAAGTGCAATCTAGCTGGTCCCACCAGTCCATCTGAAATGTCACCCATCCATGCTCTACAGGGATGCTGCCTGACCCACTGGGTTAGTCCAGAACTTTGGGGATTTTAAAAAATCCAACTCGCTACTCCCTTCCTGTAGCCCTGCAATGTTATTTTCATTTGAAGCTACCGGGTCAGGTAGCATCTCTGGAGAATAAGAATGGTGATGTTTCGGGTCAGAACCCTTCAGACTATGTCCAAAGTCCTCTGAAGGTTCCCAACTTAAAACGTCACCCATCCTTTTTCTCCAGAGATGCTACCTGACCCATTGAGTTACTCCAGTGCCTTGTGGCTATCTTCAATATAAATCAGCATTTGCAGTTCCTTTCTACACACTTATTTTCTTTTCATACACGTACCATCTCTCTTTTTGAATACCATAACTGAACCTGCCTCCATTATGCCCCTGTCAGTCCATTGCAGACTCTAATCACTCAGCATTTGAAAAATGCATTTTCACATTTATTCTAGATGTCTGAAAAGCCCAGCCTCTGAGGCAGAGATTTAATGTATTTGAAAATAGTACTCCTCATCTAATTTTAAAATAGTTGCCTTAGTATCCTCTAGTCCAAATGTGGGCAGTTGGGACTAGTCTAGGTGGGGCATCTTGGTTGGCATGGACAAGTTGGGCCGAAGCGCTTTTTCCATGCTGTATGACTCTATCACTCAGTGATTAGATTTTCCACTTGCAGACTCTCCAACCAGTAGATAGACCCTCTTGGCATCTATACCAGTCTCGCTGATTGTTTTGGACTCAAAAGCCACCAAGGATTATGGGATGAGAATGGGAAAAAGATACTGAGATAAAGCATCAGCCACAGTAGTACCGAATGTTGGAGCGAGTTTCATAGTTCACATGCCTTACTCCTGCTCCTATCTTTCAGTATATTATATCCTGTCCAGCCCTCTCACAATCTTGTAAGTCTCAATGAATCTGTCTGTAATTCTTCATATGGGTGAAAGGCCAAAGTTATTCATTCTCTCCTTATTGAACATTGTAAAAGAAATCCAATTAAAACAAGGATTGTGTGTAGGAAAGAACTGCAGATGCTGGTTTACACCAAAGATAGATACAAAATGCTGGAGTAACTCAGCGGGTCAGGCACCATCTCTGGAGAAAAGGAATAGGTGACCTTTCAGGTTGGAACCTTTCAGTTCTTCAGACCGAAAGGCTTGTTAGCTTGTAAGCTTAATTCATTTTCTGCATCACCTTTCTCTTTTGCTCCATTTTTTCCTTCACTTCTGTTCTGGAAATTGAGACAGTGCACTGTTAAAAATATCACTTGCACTTGAATGGGTAATCCTACATTTTTGTTGATCGAATGGGAATCTGCTAGGTATGAAGCCCAGGTTCATGTGCTTGAAAGCCGTATTCTGGAGGAGACAAAGTGCTGAAGTAAATCAACTGGTCAAGCAGCATATCTGGACAACATTTCTGGTCGAGATCCTTCTTCACACTGATTGTAGGAGGGGGGAGAAGAAAGCTGGGAAAGAGGAGAGGCAGGGCAAAGAGTGGCAGATGGACACAAGTGAGGGGAGGTGGGGGGGGGGGGGATAACAGGCAGATGGTTGGAACAAAAGCCAGAGATATGAACAATAGGTGTAAGCGACGTTTGAAGAGTTGCAGAATCTGGAGGAGCAGGGAAATTCAGACAGAGTGTGCTTAAATATCTTTGAGAAAACATAATGAAAGAGCTCATTTTGGAGAATCGAGGAGCGGAAGTGGGAAACATAGAAACATAGAAAACAGGTGCAGGAGGAGGCCATTTGGCCCTTCAAACCTGAACCGCCATTGATTGTGATCATGGCTGATCGTCCCCTATCAATAACCCGTGCCTGCCTTCTCCCCATATCCCTTGACTCCACTAGCCCCAAGAGCTCTATCGAACTCTCTTTTAAATTCATCCAGTGAATTTGCCTCCACTACCTTCTGTGGCAGAGAATTCCACAAATTCACAACTCTCTGGGTGAAAATGTTTTTTCTCATTTCAGTTTTAAATGGCTTCCCCTTTATTCTTAGACTGTGGTCCCTGGTTCTGGACTCCCCCAACATTGTGAACATTTTTCCTGCATCCAGCTTGTCCAGTCCTTTTATAATTTTATACTTTTCTATAAGATCCACTCTCATCCATCTAAATTCTAATGAATACAAGCCCAGTCTTTCCAATCTTTCCTGATATGACAGTCCCGCCATCCCAGGGATTAACCTGGTGAACCTACGCTGCACTGCCTCAATAGCAAGGATGTCCTTCCTCAAATTAGGAGACCAAAACTGCACATAATACTCCAGATGTGGTCTTACCAGGGCCCTGTACAACTGCAGAAGGACCTCTTTACTCCTATACTCAAATCCTCTCGTTATGAAGGCAAACATGCCATTAGCTTTCTTTACTGCCTGCTGTACCTGCATGTTTACTTTCAGTGACTGGTGAACAAGGAAACCCAAGTCTCGTTGCACTTCCCTTATTCCTAATCTGACACCATTGAGATAATAATCTGCCTCTTTGTTCTTATCGCCAAAGTGGATAACCTCACATTTATCTACATGATACCGCATCTGCCCACTCATTCAACCTGTCCAAGTTACCGTGCAACCTCCTAGCATCCTCATCGCAGTTCACACTGCCACCCAGCTTTGTGTTATTTGCAAATTTGCTCGTGTTATTTTTAATCCCATCATCTGAATCGTTAATATATATTGTAAATAGTTGAGTCCCCAGCACTGAGCACTCCACTCGTCACTGCCTGCCATTCTGACAGGGACCCGTTAATTCCTACTCTTTGTTTCCTGTCTGCCAACCAATTCTCTGTCTATGTCAATACCCTACCCCCAATACCATGCACTCTAATTTTGTCCACTAATCTCCTTTGACCTCATCAAAGGCTTTCTGAAAGTCCAGATACACCATATCCACTGGCTCTCGTTCATCCATTTTACTTGTCGCATCCTCAAAACGTAGGTTCACGAGAGTAATCCCCGGGAAGCCAGGTATAACGAGACTGACTTTTAACCCGCCCTGTGTCCGAATATACATCATGGGTGGTACATCTTGAAGTTGACCTGTGCTCACCAGCATTGAATGAACACTGTGTAATTAGCTGCCTGGTTTACTTCCTGATAATCAATGCCATTGACTCAATGGAGAGGATAAAATAGAACAATAGATACTTATACCAATTTAAGCTGCGCAACCAAACAGTAATGTGCACTGCTTTAATTTTACCCAACGCTCCCAACACTTCCCATTGTAACATATAATTGAAGACTCCTGCACTTCCCTGTGGAACGTCTTTAAAATAAATCCAGCACATTGCCAGGAGCTGAAGCCATTGGTTCCATTCCATTAACTTGGCATCATGTGTAATAAATGATGCTTATTTTTGGATGCTTTCTTATGTTATTGGAAAGCACCTCAGAGGCAGAAGGAAGATTTCTACAATTTCTAATGTTATCCTAAGTGCACGTCATTGGGAACTTTATGATTTTTTAAATAATTAGCTTAACAGTGAAATCTTTTCTTATGCAATATATCAATTTTAACTGCTGTGAAAGGTTTGTAATGAGGCTTTAACGCATAATGGCAACGGTTAATCATGTGAAGAATCTATTCTATCACCATCAGCTTCACCGTTTATAACAGCAGTCATTTTTTAAAGAAGGGTCTTGGCCTGAAGATGATCTGTCCATTTCCCTCCACAAATGCTTCCTGACACATTGAGTCCCTCCAGAAGTATATATTTTGTTGCTCCAGATTCCAACATATTGTTTCTCCATCCATTTTTTTGTTCCCAGTTGTCTGGCACAGTGGCACAGCTGCTGTGTAACAATGCCGGAGACCACAGTTCAGTCCTGTCTGTGTGGAGTTTGCACGTTTCCCCCCATGTGGGTTTCCTTCGGGTGCTCCAGTTTTTTCCCATATCCCAACAATGTGCTTGTTTATGGGTGTATTGGCCTCTGTAAAATTGCTACTAGTCTATGGGAAAATAGGCTAACATAGTGTGAACAGGTAAGAGTGAACTTGTTGGGCTGAAGGGCCTGTTTCCATGCTGTATCTCTAAACCTGCCTTTATTTAAAAATAAATTCCTGTGGTAAAATACTTGATGGAAATGATCAATAGAGGTGTATTCTTAACGTTGAATGGTATTTTAGGGTAGATATGTCTGTAATTTCCATTGATGGTTGGTTGGGACAAGAGAGAAAAAAGATAATTGACTGGCACTTTCAGTTTGCTGCAAGAAATGCTAATCAAATGATGCGAGTCAGAATCTGAAATTTTCCCTGGCTTTGCACTTCATAACTACTAGGGAAGTAATCCCCTTAGATTCTACTCTTGTTAAGTCCACAGTTTATATGGATTCATCTTTCTCCACATCCTTACTGTACTTCAAGAAGGTGGTTCACAAGTTAGCGTTGATGCCTCACGGCTTTTCCCGCCTTCCGCAGTGACCGTTCCCTCCGCAACTCCCTGGTTAACTCTTTCCTTCCCACCCAAACCACCCCCTCTCCAAGTACCTTTCCCTGCAACCGCAGAAGATGCAACACGTGTCGCTATACCTCCTCCCTCGACTCTGTCCAGTAACCCCGACAGTCCTTTAAGGTTAGGCAAAGGTTCACTTGTGGAAATCTAAATTGTCAACATTTCTGGTCACGGGACAGAGAGACTTGCTGGTTAGTCTTCAATCGTGGGTGATAGAAAAAAGTAGAAAATAGAAAATGCTGGAGAAACTAACTATCGGTGGAAGGAGAAACAGTTAATATTTCGGATGAGGAACATTCATTAGAACTGGTTAAGGGACATGGGAAGATGTATCAGATCAAGAAAGGCCAGCAGGCAGCAAGAGGAATCAAAGAGCCACAGAGATAAATAAAACCCCGGCAACAACTAACAGACGATGCTTGACTTTTCCTTCCATTAGGCAGTCTATAAAGACCCGTTAGAGCTGATTTCCTTCTGAAATGAATCATAAATATAACATGTGTAGGAAGGAATTGCAGATGCTGGTTTACACGGAATGTAGACACAAAGTGCTGGAATAACGCAGCATCTCTGGCGAAAAGGAATAGGTGACATTTCGGGTCGAGACCTTTGGTCAGACTGAGAGATAGAGGAAAGGGAAAATAGGTATGAAAAGGTTCAGAACAATTCAGAGCAGGCACCTGTGACTAAAGAAAGGTTGAGCCCACAATGGTCCATTGTTGGCTGTGGAAGAGGTGATAATGAAGGGATATATGGATGCGAATAGTGGACCCAGTTAACATAATCATTTTGTGAATAGCAACATCTGACGCAACATTTTAGACCTGAAAAGACAGTGGTTTCTTGAACAAAAAATAAAGACGACATTTAGTTTAGTTTAGAGATACAGCGTGGAAACAGACCCATCGGCCTACCACGTCCACGCCAACCGGAGGTCCCCACACACTAACACTATCCTACACACACTGGGGACAATTTACAATGTTACCAAGCCAATTAGCCTACAAACCTGTACCTCTTTGGAGTGTGGGAGGGAACCGGAGCACCCGGTGAAAACCCATGCAGGTCATGGGGAGAAAGTACAAACTTCATCCAGACAGCACCCGTGGTCAGGATCGAACTGGGACTCTGGCTGTAAGGCAGCAACTCTACCACTGCGCCACCATGCCAACATGGATACACCTTTTTGCCAAAGGTGTTGATCTGTCTTAAAGATTGCCTCAAATGAAAGTAGGTTTGTCTTCCAAATTTCCTTCAAATGAAAAGCTTTAGTCGGAAGAATAATTCCATCTGTCTGCCTATTATCATCTAAATCGACACCCAGAACCATATAGTGATCAAGTAATGTTGACATGATCTACACAAGACCAGATTATTCGTCCCTTTGGTATTGCTCTAGGGAAACATAAAAATGGAAGTAGCTGGAAACAATTTCCACTCAGATATTTTCTGAAGCTTCCAATGTCATTGAACAGAGGGATGGCTGAGCTCTGGGAAAATATGAAGCACATTCCACTTCATTCACTTGATGCATATGTGTCATCTTGGATTTATATTACACTAGCTCATGCTCTATTTTCTCTAAATCACAATGTTTGAAGAAGTCTGCGACTGTAAGCCACTTACTTCTTCAAGAAGCATAAGAAGTATAAGGCACTTCAGTCCCCAAATAGCTCAATGAATCCACTTAATTAAAGAATCATGGAATTGTACAGCAGGGAGCAGACCATTCGGCCCAACTCTTTCATGCTGGCCCTTGGCTTAGCCTTCTATACCTAAGCATGTCATCCACACAGTTCTTAAATGCAGTTTGTGACCCAGCTTCAACTACTCTCTCGGGCAGTGCTTTCCAAGTACGGCATTCTCTTAGTGAATAAAGTCTCTCTCATACCCCCTCTGAATCATTTCCCCCTTACCCTAAACCAATGTCATAGATTCTTCAGCCCAACTTGCCCACCCCGACTAACATGTCCCCTCAACACTAGTTCCAGCTGCCAGCGTTTGGCCCATATCCCTCTAAACCTGTCCTATCCATGTACCTGTCTAAATGTTTCATGAGTGTTGCGATAATCCCTGCTTCAATTAACTCCTCTGGAAGCTTTGGGACAGGTAGGTAGATTTAAGATATGCCTTAGCCATGATCTTACTAAATGGCAGAACAGGCTTCATATGTTCATAAATTCTTAAGTTCTCGGAGCAGAATCAGGCCATATGGCCCATCAACTTTACTCTGCCATTCAATCATGGCTGATATATCTTTCCCTCTCAACCCCATTCTCCTGCCGTTTCCCCATAACCCCTGACACTAGTACTAATCAAGAATCTATCAATCTCCGCCTTAAAAATATCCATTGACTTGGCCTCCACTGACACCTGTGGTAATTCCACAGATTCACCACCCTGTGACTAAATAAATTCCTCCTCATCTCCTTTCTAAAGCTGCGTCCTTTTATTCGGAGCTATATCGTCTGGTCCTAGACTCTCCCACTAGTTGAAACATCCTCCTTACTATTCGGTAAGTTTCAATGAGGTCATCCTTAATCCTTTTAAACACCAACGAGTAGAGGCCCAATGCTTGAGAAGTTCAATCACCTATTCCTGCTTCTATTCCGTATGTTCCTGCTTGATCCAATATTAATATCCAGTCCGTATTATAAAGGCAGTAGCTACAAAGTTGATCTAAATGTTGCTTGTTCTTTGTTACATTACCCATTGTATGAGATGTACTTATCAATTCTTCCCACAGCTCCTCTTGTGGATTCCAGCCCAGGACACAGTGGTTCAGCTTTGTTGATGCTGTTGTCTTTGGCCTTTGTTGGCTTAGCTGTTTTTATAATCTACAAGTTTAAAAGGTAAAGTATGTCTGCGTGATTGGATGGTGTGTCAGTGAATGTTGTTTTGTTTCAGTGCATTTAGTGGAATACCACTACGTTTCATTTAACATTTAAAAAAAGGCTAAGATAATCCAACATAGGGTTTTACTTTCTTCTACTTTGCAAACCTTTATGTTGTGCTGCAGTTTAGAATATAAATTACTATGTATTATACAAAGAATAATATTTATCAGCATGCCTATTTCATTTAACAGATTTTGGTCAAAAATGTCATTCCTGCAATAGCATTAAAGGTGCTAAAACTGTAGTAAAAGGGTGAAGCACTCAATCTTCCAAAGTTACTCCGTTCACTTCAATAATTTTGGAGATAGACTACAGCGCTCTCACCTTACAATGTAACCCACTCAGTGCCACTGACCCTGGTTCCGTCTGAGATATTTGTACTTCGATTCTCTTTTGGGGCAAAAATATGAAAATCTTCTTTTAAGCAAAATGGAGCATTTCTCCATGTAACTTTACTTTATGTTAATATGTTTTAGGATCAGAATTAGGCCATTCGGCCCATCAAGCCTACTCCGTCATGCAATTATGTCTGATCTATCTTTCCATCTGATCCCCATTCTCCTGCCTTCTCCCCATAACGCCTGACCCCGATACTAATAAAGATTATGTCAATCTTTGCCTTAAAAATATCCATTGACTTGGCTTTCACTGTAATGAATTCCACAGATTCACCACCCCCTGAATAAAGAAATTCCTCCACATCTCTTTTCTAAAGGTACGCTATGGCCTCTGCTCCTAGACTCACCCACTAGTGGAAACAACCCCTCCACAATCAATCTATACAGGCCTTTCACCTTAGACTTTGGACTTTAGACTATTAGTCTAACTGTTGACTAAATGGGGTTCACAAGAACATTTTGATAACCTTGATTTGTTTGATTGACCCATGGGGATGGTGGGGGGGCATTTAGCATAAACAATGGTACTTTGGTAGGATTCATTCCCAGCCCACCTTTCCCCATTGCCCCTCCCCCAGTCTCCCTGTGGAGAATCAAAGAGACATTCTCCACAATAATTATGTTTTTGTTTAATACAACGAAGGAGAAAGTTGTGCAATGTATCAGAATGCAAAACTTAAAAAAGGCCATTTAACTCTTCAAACCTGTTCTGCATTGGTTAATCTATGGCTTGTCCACAGACTTCCAATCTTATGCTGTTTTTCTTAACCTACCATTGAATAGCCATCAGTTACTGTTTACATGAGAGACCTCCAATCTGTTGTGTAGTGAGTGTCTACAAGTCTCCTGTCGGGCACTATTTTTTATACCACATCCCCTAGCCATAGGCTTCCTTTTGAACACTCAATTAGTTATGCCCAGAATATTGTTAACTACCATCAAAGGTTAAGGGGAAAAGGCAGGAGAATGGGGTTGAGAGGGAAAGATAGATCAACCATAGTAGACACAAAATGCTGGAGTAACTCAGCGGGTGATGCAGCATCTCTGGAGAAAAGGAATGGGCGACGTTTCAGGTTCGAGACCCTTCTTCAGACTGATGTCAGGGGAGGGGGCGGGACAAAGATAGAATGTAGGAGGGGACAGTTATAGTGGGAGAACAGGGATGGGGAAGGGGATGGAGAGAGAAAGCAAGGGCTATGTGAAGTTAGAGAAGTCAATGTTCATACCACTGGGGTGTAAACTACCCAAACAAAATATGAGGCGATGTTCTTCCAATTTGTGCTGGGCCTCACTCTGACAATGGAGGAGGCCCAGGACAGAAAAGTCAGATTGGGAATGGGAGGGGGAGTTGAAGTGCTGAGCAACCATGAGATCAGGTGGGTTAAGACGGACTGCATGGTGTTGTTCAGCGAAACGATCACCGAGCCTGCACTTGGTCTCGCCGATGTAGAGAAGTTGACACCTGGAACAACGGACACAGTAGATGAGGTTGGAGGAGGTGCAAGTGAAACTCTGCCTCACCTGGAAAGACTGTTTGGGTCCTTGGATGGAGTTGAGGGGGGAGGTAAAGGGACAGGTGTTGCATCTCCTGCAGTTTCAGGGGAAAGTACCTGGGGAGGAGGTGGTTTGGGTGGGAAGGGACGAGTTGACCAGGAAGTTTCAAAGGGAACGGTCTCTGTAGAAAGCAGAAAGGGGTGGAGATGGAAAGATGTGGCCAGTAGGGGGATCCCGTTGGAGGTGGCGAAAATGTTGGAGGAATATATGTGACGGCTGATGGGGTGGAAGGTGAGGGAAAGGGGGACTCTGTCCTTGTTACGAATGGTGGGAGGGGGAGTAAGAGCAGAGATGCAGGATATTGGTGGTGAAGTTGATGAAGTCAGTGAGTTCTGCATGGGTGCAGGAGGTAGCAACAATGCAGTTGTCAATGTAGCGGAGGTAGAGTTCGGGGATAGGGCCAGTGTACGCCTGGAACAGGGATTGTTCAACGTATCCAACAAAGATGCAGGCATAGCTAGGACCCATGCGAGTGCCCATAGCTATGCCTTGGATTTGGAGGAAGTGGGAGTCGAAGGAGAAGTTGTCGCGGGTAAGGACCAGTTCTGCTAGGCGGAGGAGAGTATAGATGGAAATTGGCTGAAATAGATCAACCTTGATTGACTGGCGTAGACCCGATGGTCCGAATGGCCTAATTATGCTCCTATGACTTATGTAACATCCTAAACCTGAAAGCAGGGGAATGCCACTCTTGTTTGTGCAATGACTCCACAAAATTACCAAACTAAGCTCGAGGCTCAATCCAGTCAATGGGAAGCCAGGCGACAATGACAGGGCTTGAACACCATTACCTTTTGTCGTGTCCATGAAGAATCTCCCGAACTTCTATAGATGCACTGAAGAAAATATCGTGATGGGATACATCTCCGCCCAGTACTGCAACTGCTCTGCTCTTGACCACCTGAACGTACTGAGGGTGGTGAGCACAGCCCAGTCCACCATGGGTTCATCACTTCCTTCCATCCAGTCCATTTTCACGACATATTGTATCGTCGACGATGCCTATCACCCTAGCCATTTTCTTCTCTCTCTTCAACTTTCTGGGAGCTTGTAAGGCCAGACATCACTTAAGAACAGCATCTTCCCAATTCCTAAAGCACTCGTCTTATTCACAACATTTCTTGGAGATGCTGCCACATACTCTTCCTCTTAATTGTAACTCGGTCAGTTATTCCTTTTTTACATTACTTCAGATTGTACTACAATCTTTGCACCATTCTGCTGCTTTCCAGTCACTGTTGTATGTATTGTTTTATCTATTACTACCACACATAGTTTTGTGTGAACAAGGTATTTCATTCCATCCTGGGGTACATAACAATAAACTGATCTGAATCTGAACTAAAACACCAAATTTAACCTTGGAATGCAAGAACATTCTTTACATACCTCTGCTGCACACCTCCAAGCTAATAAGAGTCTCACTCGGGTCACTCCCTCTTCTCCCCTCTCCCATCACACAAGAGGTACAGAAGTGTGAAAACGCACTCCTCCAGATTCAGGGACAATTTCTTCCCAGCTGTTATCAGGCAACTGAACCACCCTCTGACCAGTAGAAAGCTATTCTGAACTACTATCTACTTCATTGGAGACCTTCGGACAATATTTAATTGGACTTTACTGGACTTTATCTTGCACTAAACGTTATTCCGTTTATCCTGCATATGCACACTGTGGATGGCTCGATTGTAAACATGTTTAGTCTTTCCGCTGACTGATTAGCATATAACAAAAGCTTTTCACTGTGCCTCTGTGTATGTGACAATAAACTAAACTAAATTAATACATACTTCCATACATTCCGTGCCCGCACTGTCTACAGTGCACTATGTGAGGAGTAAAATAATTGAGAGAAATTTTACTCCTTTAGCCTTTAATCGCAGCATTGGATTTTCTGTTTGCCATTCCCACTGGGCATGAAGCATAGTTTGGACGGAGCCAAAAGAGGAACGACTAGTGCTCAGGATTCCGTGTCCCATCCAGAATCGATCTAATGTTGCTGCTGGCAAAATGAATGCAAGGGAAAAAATCAGGCAGGATTATTATTACAAAGCTCTCTGTCTTCTGGGCTCAGGCAAGGGACATGAGAAAAATCAAATAACAAAAACAAATGAGAGAAAACAAATCTTGTTGCCTGTAATTTTATAACAATCACTGTTGCCTGGAACAAAGATTTGTTTCCTCAGTTGCAGCTTCCCTGATGGGGAGATATTCGACTCTGTCAAACCCATGTGAGAATATTCCACGGCAGGTAAACTTCACTCGTGTAAATTTAATTCCATTAATCAGAGACCAAGATGGTTAATACAAGTAAGATCACCCCCTCATCCGCCTGCGCTCCAAGAAATAAACTCCTAGCCTGATCAACCTCTCCCTATAGCTCAGGCCCTCGAGTCCTGGCAACATCCTCGTAAATCTGCTCCGCACCCTTTCCAATTTTACAATATCTTTCCTATAACAGGGTGACCAAAACTGAACACAATACTCTAAATATGGCCTCACCAATGTCTTGTACTAGGTAGAAACTGTGAAGATCCATCTGTGTGTCTCCATTTTAGTTTCCAAATATTCAGCATTTGCACTGATTACCACTGCAACTATACAGTAGAATCATTTTTCTCATTTTAGCTTTATGCCCCTTCTCTATCGCATTTTTTACATTTAAATGTTACATCTCATTAATGGCTTCCTCATCAATAGTAACATCTTTAAAATAACAGTCTCATTTATGAATGAGCAGTATCAAAGAACGATTGGACAGGATTATTGATGTCTGAATTCAAATATGTAAACTCTGGGGAACTGTGGTATTATCTATAGATGAGATTTAAAAATGGCAATGGGATTTTTCCTTTTTTTTCCTTATTGAGATATTGAACTGCATACAAAATTAATTTGTAATTCCATAACTGAAATGTATAGACAAATTGATTGTTTGCTGTTTTCATTCAATCTATCCCACCGGACTTCATCATTAACTAAGTTTTTCCACTTTAGTTCAACAGCAAGTGAATAGAACCTTCTGTTTTCCTCTGGTGTGACAGACTTTTGTCCTATACTTAGTTTTATCAGGGCTTAACAACTTATCTTTGTTTGCTTCCTTGATTCCCTTTTCCGGATTCAGATAGTACAGGTATAATGTGTGTTTCATTGATATGAATTGGATATGACATGAGTGATGAATTCGGGAACGCTATTTGCATTACTTGGGTCGAATTGGTAATGAACCGATTTGGATAGGGAACTAGAGAACTACTTAAAAATAATATTTGAAATTGACAAGCAGAAAAAAAAAGCTGTTTTGGATTTAAACAGTACATGAAAAAAGACTGTTTCCATAAAACCTCCACGCAGTAATCAGTCACTTATCTCAAGAATGGTGCTGCTGCCACTATAACAGTGTGTGTAGCCATTAAAATTGTCAAGTGATTGCTTCTTTTGACACTTCTCCAATAATACTCCATTAAATAATATAACATTCAGTCTTTCGTATTTTTAATTTGCAGTGACAAAACTAAACTATTACAGGATTTTTTTTTGCCATTGCGAGTCTGAAACATTCTAGCCCACAATGCTCTCTTGCTCAATGACGCATTGGTCTTGATAACATGATTATCTATTAAACAAGGTTTCTTAGGAATACACCTTTGCATTATAGCAGAACTACCGGCATCTCCTGTCTACGACAGTAGTCTATCTTCAAATCACAGAGTGCCTGATGTCCTCCCATCTGCAGAGTGTCCCTTTCCAGTATTTATACTTTAATCAACTTTTGCAAATGCATCGGAAAGGTCCATTTGAGTTGTACAATCTGTTACTGCTCTCCATGAGCAAGATGGCCAACAAAACACATTGTCGCTGAGAGAGTGGCTCAACTGGGACGTGGCTTTAAGATATTTGTATTTACTCATCACCAGATGTTGCTTTGGCATAATAAATATCAACAATCTCAGGATACTCTTGCCTGCCCATCCAGTTGCATCCTGACCAACCTCTGTTTGATGCTGCCCCCCAGATTTGTTTTTTAACAATTCTGAACAAAGAGCCACTTTCCCTTTCAGTTGACTTGCTTGCGATTCTCTGAAGGTTGCAGAAAATGTCACTAACTATTCTTGTGCATTTGTGGCACTCTATCTGATCAGCACGATTGTTCAGCGGTCTGGCTCATGAATGCTGCTCTATTGCAACTCACTGCTGGTTTGTGAATAACATTGCTGGGCACATGAGAATGGGCTTGTACGTACCTGTCTAATGAGTTATTGCCCCTCTCATCCCTTGCAGGAATCACACAGTGTTGAGGGAATCCACACATCCCATTCTATTCCTTGGCTCTTAGCTGTCCCAATAAGTCCCGTTCCCCATTCCTTCCCCCAAACCCCTTCCACAGGTCACTGTTGAATTTGCTTCGACCAATATTTTGGAGAAATCTGAAAAAGAATCCCGACCAGAAACCTCACCTTTAGACCTCAGACTTTAGCGATACGGCGTGGAAAAAGGCCCTTCACCCCACCGAGTCCATGCTGACCATCGATCACACTAGCACTATCCTGCACACTAGGGACAATGCACAGAGACCAATTAACCTACAAATCCGCACGTCTTTGGAATGTGGGAGGAAACTGGAGCACCCGGAGAAAACCCATGCGGTCACAGGGAGAATGTGCAAGCTCCGTATATATGGCACCCGAGGTCAGGATCGATCCCGGGTCTGGTGCTGTGAGGCAGCAACTCTACCATTGCGCCACTGTGCCACCCCTTTCCCTCCACAGATGCTGCCTGGCCTGCTGAAATCAGCCAGCACTTTGGTTTGTGCTCAAGTCTCCAACATCAGCAGCTTTTTGTGTTCATATTTTGGAGAGTGCATTTTAGAGTCTAACACCACTCGGTAAGAAAAGTTTTTATCTCCTGTTCTTTTGGTGATCATTTTACCTGAAGATCATACAATGCAGAACACAGCACTGGACCACAATGTCTATGCTAACCATACTGATCCTTTGATTATTGATCATTCCGCCTCTCTCGTTCCTTTTATACTCGCCATTTTCATATCTCCTCTGCATTCACTCCAATGCCCGTGACCTCTCTCCCATAGTGTGTTGTCCAGTATTAAAAGTATTAGTTTAGAGATACAGCTCGGAAACAGGCCCTTCAGCCCACCGAGTCCACACCGACCAGCGATCCCCACACATTAACACCTACACACACTAGGGACATTTTTTACACTTACACCAAGTCAATTAACCTACAAATCCGTAAGCCTTTGGAGTGTGGGAGGAAGCTAAAGATCTCGGAGAAATCCCACACAGATCTTGGGGATAACGGACAAACTCCATGCAGACAAGCACCCATAGTCAGGATGGAATCTGGGTCTCTGGTGCTGTAAGGCAGTAGCTCTATCGTTATGCCACTGTGCTGTCATACACATTCTTCACACATGAAGCTGCTTCTGAACTCATCTACATATTGTTGTTGAAGATAAACACAAAAAGCTGGAGTAACTGAGTGGGACAGGCAGCATCTCTGGAGAGAAGGAATGGGTGACGATTCGGGTCGAGACCTTTCTTCAGACTCATTGTTGTGGTGCATGATTATTCTCTTGGGTATCAGTTTGTTTGGCACAAGGACAGTCTTGTGGCTTCAATAAATCTACGACAAAATGGTCTTAAGTTTCCATTGACCATTAATGGTTATCTCTGAATATGTGAGAACAATTCCTATTTGCAAATGGAGATTGAGCAATATTCTTCCCTCTGGCATCTCTATACGCAACTCTTCAAACCTGTCTCACACCTTCCTTTCTTATCTCTGGACCTTGGACCAACCATCTGCCTACCAAAAGCCACCCCTGTCTATGTCCACCAATTACCTGCAAGGCTCACCTCTTCCACAACCAACAATGGACCATTGTGGGCCCCACTTTTCTTTGGTCATCGGTGCCAGCTCTGACTTGTTCTGAATCTTTTCATACCTCTAGTTTCCCTCTCCCCTGACTCTCAGTCTGAAGAAGGGTCTCGACCCGAAACGTTACCTATTCCCGCTGAACCACTGAGTTACTCCAGCATTTTGTGTCTATCTTTGGTATAAACCAGCATCTGCAGTTCCTTCCTACACAGGCTTTGTTCTGCCTCTTCCCTTGTCTAGCTTTCTTCTTTTCTCCTACCATCTCACTACAATCAGTCTGAAGAAGGGTTTCGACTCGAATCGTCACCTATCCATGTCCTCCAGAAATGCTGCCTGTCCCACTGAATTACTCCAGCACGTAGTGTCTTTTCGAGTGACATTAAACTAGTGGAAGAACTGTAGTCAAGGTAGGTTAACTAGCACTCCACAAATACTAATCCTTTCTGGCTATTGTCGCCTTAGCATGAAATTTATTTGATAGGAATCGATCCGTCCTTCTCCCACTAACAACCTAACACAACCTATGACAGCAAGCTAACACATATCCATATATAGGCTCCACTTTATAGCAAGCATTTCTTCCAGTGTATATATATTTTCTTAATTGGCTGTCTGTCATTTTATACAGGAAGATACCTGGGATTAACGTTTATGCCCAGATGCAGAATGAGAAGGAGCAGGAGATGATAAGCCCAATTACTCAAATTGAGGGCACCCCCAACTTCACCCAAAGTGAATTAACCAGCCCTGAAGATCAACATGACACACAGAAATTAGGTAAATAAAGTAAAATAGCAATTAATTAATCTAACCTCCAATGTTAAACACACACACACACACACACATGAACACAGTTCTCATAAAACCTGTGTTCTTGCAGCAATTCATTCATAGAGTCATGGATTCATCGTGTTACACAGCATGGAATCAGGCCCTTCGACCTAACTTGCCCACACCGTCCAACATATCCCATCTACACCAGTCCCCATCTGCCTGTGTTTCGCCCTTATCCCTCTAAACCTATTCATGTACCTGTCTAAATGTTTCTTAAACATTGCAATAGTACCTGCTTCCTCTGGCAGCTCGTTCCATACACCCACCACCCTATGTGTAAAAATGTTACCCCTTAGGTTCCCATAAAATCTCTCCCCCCACCCCTCACCTTAAGCCTATGTCCTCTGGTTCTCGATTCCCTTTCTCTGAGCAAGAGACTCGGTGCATCTACCCGATCTATTGCTCTCATGATGTTGTACACCTCTATAAGCTCACCCTCATTCTCCTGCGCTCCAAGGAATAGAGTCCTAGCCTGCTCAACCTCTCCCTGGAGCTCAGGCCCTCGAGTCATGGCAATATCCTCATAAATCCTCTGTGCCCCCTTTCCAGCTTGACAACAGACACGATAGTTTTTTTCAGTTGTGTACCTCCTATTCTCCCCATGATTGAGGTTTCACGATGATTCAATGATTCTGCAGGTCAGATTTGGACCAGCCCATGTCACCTGTTTATTTATTTATTTATTGGAGCAGATTTCCATCAAGCTGATAAACAAAGATGGTGATGGTATTAATGTTTCTACTAGTCTCTCCTTACTCCTTTTACTTCCTTGTGTCTTGTGCCTCCCCACACCAATTCCACTGCTTTTTGATGGGAAGCAACTAATTTTGTTCAGGGCATCTGGGCATAAACACCCCCACCACCCTCCACCCCCTCACCTTTGACCTTTCTTCAAGTGGCAGATGCATCTGAACATCACTCAAAAACACAGTTGCCGGTGCCATTATATCCAGTCCAATGTCCACACAAGTGCATTGAACTCACTGAAAGTTGGCCAAGCAGCAACAAGAGCCCTTACTACAACCAAGCAGTCAGGCAACACAACATGGTGAGCAGATCAAGCATGGGATCATCTTGAATCACCTTTAGTTTCGTCATTCGCAGTCCTACTGACTCAACGGATCTACTAATGCAGCTGATGGAACTGTAAGATCAAAACCCAAGTCCTATTATCTACGATCTCTTTCTACAATGGAAAACACTATTTTTTCGGAAGCCAAAGCCAATCCAAATCAATCCCAATTTTTGTGTCCGTTAGTGAGAACCTCCAGGATATGGAGAGGTCTGGACAACCTGTGCTTTTGTCTCATCCGTCATAGGGGAGTGGTGTCCACACTGAATTAACCATGCCAGTAATAGGGAGAGTGATAAAGTGTGCTTTCCCATTTGGGTGGTGGGACTGGTACTAGGAATTCCATGGCTTTGCACTGAAAATTGACCAAAACCAAAATGGAAGATCGGGAGTTGACTGTGACTACTGGATTGTGAGTTGCTGCTGTTACCGTTCTCTCCTGACAGATGGACCAAAGTAGCCAGCGTGCCAGGCTTTGTGCAGTTCAGTCCTCGAGTTGAATTTCAGAGCTTTTGTCTTACCCGGAGCAATGAGAAGCACAAGGCCTGGTTTCTATTCAGATTTGGCACAAGCCTTGGAATGCCGGGCCCTGTTAATGCCTGGACTGGCACATCTTCACCTCAGAGTGAGAGTGCAGGCCAATGAAATGTCAATGTGTCTTGCAGTGCTCTGAGCAGCCTTATCCACCATGTTGGAGGGACCGTCAGAGAGGAATGGCCATTGCGGGCTCCGGGTGAGTACAGGGCCCTTACCCCAACACTCACACCCACCTCCATACCTTTCACATCACTTTGTCATGACATTTCATTTTAAAGCATGCATTGTGTATATCCCTTTGCCGGAAAGAAATCTGTTTTTAATAATGACATTGCTTTGTTCTTTCTTCATGTCCCATTAAAAATGTGTAATTTGACCTTTTCACGGCCATTGCCTGCGTGTGTTTGTGTACTGGTAGAAAACTGAATCCACCTACCTTCAAGTAGATGTATGAACAGTAAGATCAAAATCAAAAACAACAGCTTTTTTCCATGAGTAGTAGCTCTACTCAATAACCAAAAATCTGTAGCCTCCTTTTGCTCTGGTATTTTATTTATTTCACATGTTTAATCAATAATGTTTTATTATTAATGTTTAATGTTTTATGTATCATTCCTAACAGTCACTGTATGTCATGTTGTCACTTGTGGGCAGAGCACCAAGGCAAATTCCTTGTATGTGAATACTTGGCCAATAAACTTATTCATTCATATACTTATTTATTCATTCATTCATTCATTCAAATCCTATTATATGCGGTCTCTTTCTACAATGGAAAGTACCGCTCTTTTGGTTGCAAAAGCAACCACGGGACATGCGTACCCTTTGAGTATAGAAGTTGTGAGGTCATGCTGCAGTTACATAAGACATTGGTGAGGCCACATTTATAAGTGTTGTGTACAGTTTTGATCACCATGTTAGAGGAAAACAACTTGTCAAGCTGGAAAGGGTTCAGCAAAGTTTACAAGGATGTTGCCAGGACTCAGGGGCCTGAGCTATAGATTGAGCAGGCTAGGACTTTATTCCTTGCAGTGCAGGAGAATGAGGAGTGATCATATAGAGGTGTATATGAGAAGACAAGATCAGGTAAACACACAGTCTTTTTAGCCCAGAGTATGGAAATCGAGAACCAGAGGTTTAAGGTGAGGGGGTAAAGATTTAATAAGAATCTGAGGGGTAACTCTTCTACACAAAGGATAGTGGATATATGGAACAGGTTGACGGAGGAGGCAGTTAAGGCAGGTACTGTCACAATGTTTAAGAAGCATTTAGACAGGTACATGGATAGGACAGGTTTAGATTAATATAGACCAAACGCAGGCAGGTGGGATTAGTGTCGATGGGACATGTTGGTCGGTGTAGGCAAGTTGGACCAAAGGGTCTGTTTCCGCACTCTATGACTGTCTTTTAAAGGAACTGATTCCATTTGGCCGTGATTTCTGCTGTGCCAACCTCCACTTCCAAACACTATTTCCAGAAAGAATAAGAGTATTGTAATAATGTTGAAAAGCTTTGAAACTGTATAATGTGGATCATTTTGTGCTTGAGAAATGTTTAATGCAATCTTTGCTTCATGGTAGTGATGGCACAGTAGTGCTGCAGTAGAGTTGCTGCCTTACTGAGACAGAAACCCAGGTTCAATTGGGTGCTCTCTCTACGGAGTTTGTATGTTTACCCTGTAATCGCCTGGATGCTCAGGTTTCCGGCCACACTACAAAGACGTGCAGGTTTGTGGATTAATTGACTTTGGTAAGTTGTAAAATTGTCCCTGGTGTGTAGGATAGTGTTAGTATTCATTGTTTGGCATCGACTCGGTGAGTCGAAGGGCCTATTCCGTGCTGTATCTCTAAAGTCTAGAATAAATTCAAGCTGAGAATCCTGATACAGCTATCCTCCTTCAGAGATACCACACTGCGGATGAGAACTTTAAACCAAGCCTTCACCTACCCTAAGAAGTAGACATTAATGATCTCAGTACATTCCAAAGCAGGAATGTTCTCTTTGGTGCTTCGGTAGGCAGGCAGATGGTTGAAACAAAGGCGCAGAGATAAAAGCAGAATGTGTGAAACAGGATTGAAGAGTTGAGAATTGAGAAGCCAGAGGGAAAAATAATTTGATGTTCTTGCCAAATTTCAGAACTGCTGAAGCAGGCTCAGTGATTATTGAGAAATAAGGAACTGCAGATGCAGGAATCCTGAGCAAAACACAAAGTGCTGGAGTAACTCAGTGAGCCAGGCAGCATCTGTGGAGGGAATGGATAAAAAAAAGGGTCCTGAGCCAAAACGATGCCTATTCATTCCTTCCACACATGCTGGCTGACCTGCTGCCTGACCTGCTGAGATATTCTGGCACTTTGTGTGTTGCTTAAAAATCATTATATTGCTGAGATCATCTCATCAGCACATGGAAAGTGGCTTATAAATTCATAATAGGCAAAGATAGGACAGATAGAGTTTTCTTTCCAATGGTTAGCTTATCAACCTTTTTAAAGGAGTTTTAAAGGGATCTGAGGTGAAAGATTATAATCAAAGAGTGGTCAATATCTGGAACTCACCCCTAGAGGAGGCAGTGAAATCAGATACAATCACTCCATTTAAGAGGCACTTGGACAGGCAATTGAATAGGTAAGACATACAATGATATGGACATAATGTGGGCAGGTGGGATTACTGGTGATGGGCAAAAAGGCTGGCATGGACATGGCGGGCTGAAGGGCCTCTTTCTGTGTTGTCCAACTGTGACTCTATGACACATTAACAAATTCAGAAATCGATTACCTGAACTGAGTATGCATGTCATCAAGTGAAGCCACATAACTTGCTCTTCAAAGACACAGGGACAACTCCACCTTCTAGTTTCTAAAGTACTTTCACTGGAAATTAAAATGCGCATAGCATTAAATCTTTCTGCCAAAGGTTCACACTGCTTTTCTTCAGGGTATTTTACAGGACACTGCACAGTATTCAGTGTCACATTATATTTGGAAGCTAACATAAGGCGGGAAGGATGAAACCTCGTACTAAAATCTCCACAAGTCGCTATCCAAAAGCAATATTACCTCTTCAACAACATTACTACAGAATAAACACTTCAAAAATACTTCAAAGGCCACCAGTCACTGAGACATTCTAAGATTGTGAATGGCACACGATCAAACTCCAAGTTATTTGCTTCTGTTCCTGGTGCCCTTGAAGAAGTGGACAACCTTTATATTTGAAGAATATTCCTCAAAGCAAAGTGGAAGTGTAAATATCAAGGGCACTTCTCTTTCAATATGTGGATTGCTTCTGATGCAAGTCATGAAACAGTGAAGGTGAATTCCTCATATCTTGGCTCAAAGTTATCTTTTATTTTTGAGCTACTCCAGGACAGTAGAGGCAAGCAATCAAAATGAAAAGATGCTTCCTTGTTTGTAATTATTAAATGTTTTAGCAATTATACCTTATCGATCACTCAGCCCCAAACTACCAATGCATCGGCTGTGTAATGAAGCGCAGTCAGGCAACAATTCTATTCAGGACACAAGGTGCTGGAGTAACTCAGCTGGAGTAACTGTACTCAACTCAGTAACAAAGATAGTACCTTTGAAGAAGGACCCCAAAGCCGAAAGGTCACGTACCCATGTTCTCCAGAGATGCTGCCTGACCCGCCGAGTTACTCCAACATTTTGTGTCTACTTTCATGCTGCCTGACCCGCTGAGTTACTCCAGCACTTTGTGCTCCAGAGATACTGCCTGACCCGCTGAGTTACTCCAGCAGTTTGTGGTGTCTGAAGAAGGGTCCCGACCCGAAACATCACCTTTAGACTTTATTTTACACTTCAGCGATACAATGTGGAGACCGGCCCTTTGGCCTACCAAGTCCGTGCTGTCCAACGATCACCCCATAAACTACCTCTATCCTACACACTAGGGACAATTTACAATTTACAGATGCCAATTAACCTACAAACCTGCACATCATTGGAATGTGGGAGGAAACCCACGCGGTCACGGGAGAACGTACAAACCCCTTATGGACAGCACGCTTGGTCAGAGTCGAACCCGGGTCTCTGGCAGCAACTCTATCACTGTGCCACTGTGCCACCTATCAATGTTCTCCAGAGAAGTTTCCTAACCTGCTGTGTTACTCCAGCACTTTGTGTCCTTTTGTGTAATCCAGCATCTGTAGTTCCTTGTTTCTACATGAGATAAACTCTATTCAAATGCTGTACCTACCAAAGAATCGAGAGCTTTATTGTCTGCATTTCACCAAAGTCGCTGGGATTAGTGTTTTGATTGCCTCACATGGTCTGTGAGACTTTCGTTGTGTACAATATACAACTGAAAGAAATGTGAATGTGCATATTGACTAAAAACCCTCAAATATAAACATTATATTGTAAGTCAAACAAAAGCAGAATAATGAGGGTGCTGGAGCTCAAACAATAAAGCCATGGTTGCTAAGCAGTAATTATGGCAAGCTTAGAAAACGACATCGAGCTAAAATACTATTCTTTTCTGTGAAGATTGTCATTTCAAAATACCTTGGATTGAAGAAGATTGTTAACAAATATACTAAATCCTTCCTCGTGGAGACTGAATAATCCAATGCAGATTGAATGAATGAGAAATACAGTTTGGAAACAGGTGCATCGAGTCCTCATCGAACGTAGATCACCCGTTCCTTCGGCTTTTGCATCCACTCCCTGACACACTAGGGGCAATTGTATAGAGGCCAATTAACCTGCAAGCCTGCACATCTTTGGGAT
Organism: Amblyraja radiata; assembly: GCF_010909765.2. Taxonomy (NCBI): domain Eukaryota; kingdom Metazoa; phylum Chordata; class Chondrichthyes; order Rajiformes; family Rajidae; genus Amblyraja; species Amblyraja radiata. Next base: position 34,272,357 of record NC_045970.1, on the reverse strand, counting down.
GTCGGAGGAAACATATGCAGTCACAGGGAGAACGGAGTTTTCACCGAGATCTTCCGTTTCCTCCCACACTCCAAGGACATACAGGTTTATAGGTTATGTGTTCAAGAAGGAACTGCAGATGCTGGAAGATCGAAGGTACACAAAATTGCTGGAGAAACTCAGCGGATGCAGCAGCATCTATGGAGCGAAGGAAATAGGCGACGTTTCGGGCCGAAACCCTTCTTCAGACTGATGGGGGGGGGGGGGGAGAAGGAAGGAAAAAGGGAGGAGGAAGAGCCCAAGGGCGAGGGGATGGGAGGAGACAGATCGAGAGTTAAGGAAGGGGAGGAGACAGCAAGGGTTAGCATGAACGTTGGCATGAGATGGCATGAACGTTGAATTCTCCCAGTTTTGCTAGCCCTTGCTGTCTCCTCCCCTTCCTTAACCCTCGAGCTGTCTCCTCCCATCCTCCCGCCCTCGGGCTCTTCCTCCTCCCTTTTTCCTTCCTTCTCCCCCCCACCCCCCATCAGTCTGAAGAAGGGTTTCGGCCCGAAACGTCGCCTATTTCCTTCGCTCCATAGATGCTGCTGCACCCGCTGAGTTTCTCCAGCATTTTTGTGTACCTTCAGGTTTATAGGTTAATTGGCTTGGTATTTTACTTCGGAGTCACGTGAGTGACTACGTGAAGAACCCCGCCACGACGCATGCGTGTCATATCGATTTCACGCTTGCGAAACGACAGGCGGGGTGGAGTGTCCCCCGCAGCGGTAAGTTTGAAACCGCGACCTGCAGGTAAGTGATTTACTCTGCGGTAGTTTTTTGTCCCCACGCTGTTTTTACACAGGGGGGGAAGCTGGACAAAATAGTGTCCACAAGTGCTGCGAGTAAAGCTGGCTGGGGAGGACCGCGAAGTTGTGGGAGCCAGCAGCAGCTGAAGGCACAAGCCCCGTAAGGGATCAGCTGTGCCGACTTTTGGTCCCGCGCTGGCCAGAACACCACGGCCGGGCGGGAGACTATTCAAATGGGGCCGTCGACTTTTTGGACAAGTCGAAAACGGCAGGAGACGGGGTGGAACGACGTTCCCCCGTAGCGACAATTTTAACCTGGACCTGCAGGTAAGAGCTGCGGTCTTTTTGTGTTTTTACCATGCTGATTACAGGTGGAGAAACCAACGGGCTGCGACAAAGCTGGTGGGCTAGATGGGATCAGCTGTGCCCGATGTCGCCTCCGCACCGGCCAGATCCACTCCACGGCAGTAAGGACAAAGCTGGTGAGGGAGGACCGCGGAGCAGCGGGCAGCCAGCAGCAGCCAGCGGCACTCGGATCACCGATAGTGGGATCAGCTGTGCCCGATGTCGCCTCCGCACCGTCCAGATCCACGCAGCCGGGCGGAAAGGCTAGACACAAAAACAAACAAGGTCGTGGACTCAGAGGAGTCCGACTTTGAACAACCGCGGGTGGCCAGCGACCGAGAGCGCTGGAGCCGGATGGAGCGGTGTGTGGTGCATTTGCTCCAATGTGACAGACTCCGGGAGATGGAGTCGGGTCACTGTGGGCCCTATGATAAACCCACAGCAGTACCTCTTGAAGGGCTGCACAGTGCTTCTACCTCATCAGAGGGGGGCACTGCGGGTCAGTTCTGGGCTGACCTGGAAGAGGGGTCCGCAGAAGGAAAGACAAGTGTGCAAGGGGTGCAGGAACAAGAGAACCTACTGGAGTAATAAAATGGACTCCAACAAACACTACAGCCAAAGACAGCACCCCTACGCACCCACCAACAGAACTGGTGAAAGCTCGAAGGCCCGGTATTTAAAACATGAGTCTTTTTAGGCCATGGCCCAGGCCGGTCTTCTTGGAAGATGCGGGGACCTCCAACGCCAACCAAACCGAAAATCCAGACACCAGCGCAACAACAGCAGCGAAGAACCTACAAAAAGAAGTAAACCTGCCACTGGTAACTATGGAGGTATGTGGGTCTGGTTCCCTACAAAATACAGGGAGCATGGAGGTTGGGGGGAGACTACACTCTTTTCTGAATGCATGGAGCATGTTAACAACCGATACTTACATCTTAAGCAGTATCCAGGGATATACAATAGAGTTTATACACAAGTACAGCCCTCCAGTTCAACATATACCGAACCGAATGTTCGTGCCTCTGATAAAGAAAAATCAAAAGCGCAAGCTGAACTGGAGCGGCTTTACATAAAAGGTGTAATTGAGAAAACTCAACACGAACCATTAGAATTCGTGTCCAATATATTTATCAAAAACAAAAAAGATGGTGGTTGTCGCATCACCATAGATCTGACAAAATGGATACCTTTGTTACTGCTAAACAATTAATTTCCAAAGGTTACTTCATGGCCAGCATCGATTTAAAAGATGCTTACTATTTAGTGCCTATACGAGGTGACCACAGATGTTACTTAAAATTCAACTGGATGGACAACTCTGGCAGTATAAAGCACTGCCAAATGGGTCATCAGCCCCAGGCTGTTCACAAAAATTTTGAAACCAGCCCTAGCGTTTCTACGGAAACGTAAGCACATGGTCATGGCATATTTAGATGACATACTCATTGTGGGCAAAACTTTGGAATTGGCCAAACAAACTGTAACAGCCACAAAACAGTTATTTGAAAGACTGGGATTTATTATCCATCCAGTTAAATCTAAACTAACGCCTTCCACTACTATGGACTATTTGGGGGTTTCACCATTGACTCAGTTCACATATCAGTGACTCTGCCTAAGGGAAAGGCTAGAGATTTATTAGAGGCTTGCATAACCTCATTGACATCAGCAAACCATCCATCAGATTGGTAGCAAAAGTAATTGGCAAATGGCGGCTGCCTTTTCCAGCCACACAATTTAGACCTCTACATTACCAAAACTTACAGAGAGCAAAAATACAAGCACTCTAAATTAATGTAGGTCACTTTGACAGACCTATGAAACTACCAATCAAGCTAAAATGGAATAAAATGGTGGATAGATAACATCTAGCTTTGTTCCAATCCAATCATTGTCAGTAACCTTTCCATGGTACTACAAACTGATGCCAGTGCACTTGGGTGGGGAGCCACCAATACCATCACCAGCTGTGGAGGTAGATGGACTGCTCAGGAGGCATCATTATTACTCACACTGGGCATAAACTACCTGGAAATGTTGGGTGCATTTCATGGCCTAAAGTCATATTGTACTGGATCATATCACCAGCATGTTAGACTACAGATAGACAATACCACTGTGGTAGCATGCATTAACCACATGGGTGGAAACAAATCGACATCATGTGACAATCTGGCTAATACAATTTGGCAATGGTGTATCCAGAGAGATATTTGGATATCAGCCACCTACCTACCTGGAAGACTAAATTTAGTAGCAGACACCAGGTCTCGCAAATTTAATGAAAACACCGAATGGATGTTGAATAAAAAAGTATTTGCTGATATTACAGCAAAATATGGAACACCAGATATCGATCTATTCGCATCCAGACTTAACCACCAGTTATCAAATTATGTTTCATGGGAACCAGACCCTGGGGCAGCGGCGACATATGCATTTTCGCTTCATTGGGGGGGAAATTGTTTATTTACGCATTCCCTCCTTCCTGCCTCATCAGTCGGGTATTAAGGAAAATACAACAAGACTCTGCGTCTGGTATTGGTAGTACCCGATTGGCCTACTCAACCACGGTTCCCAGTGGTATTAAACATGGTATTAGAACCATGTATCACCATCCCACATAGACCAGATTTATTGCTACATCCCGTAACAAGGGATAGCCACCCATGCCATAAACATTTGAACTTATTAATTTGTAGAGTTTTAAAAACACCTCTACTACAACTGGGACTGACGGACCGAACAGTGAACATGATCTCGGCGGCCCAAAGACAGTCAACCAAAAAACAGTATCTGGTGTATATCAGGAAGTGGGCGATGCACTGCCATAAAAACAACATCACCTACAGAGACATGAACATCCCGTCTGTTCTGGAATATCTGGCAGGCCTCCACTATGATGAGGGGCTCAGTTACAGTGCCATCAACTGCGCCAGAAGTGCCCTATCGACTTACCTATGGCAGAGGACAGAGCGTTACTCTGTTGGGACTCACCCACTGGTAACAAAACTTATGAGGGGAATTTTTAATACTAATCCCCCAAGAACCAGTTACTCCCAAATATGGGATGTAAGTATTATCCTGAAGATGCTCAGGATTGGTCTCCAGCAACAGCTCTGTCCCTACACAGACTGACATTAAAAACAGTCATGCTAATGGCATTGGTCACGGCACTGCATAAACTAAGACTGGACAACATGACTTACTCAACAGAAAATATTACGTTTCATATCTATGAGTTAGTAAGCAGAACAGACAGGAATCAGCAGGCCTCAATATACAATTTAGGTCATACCCAAACAGATGACCGTCTGTGTATAATAAGACATCTGTCGTTATACATGGAGAAAACGAAAATCCTAAGAGGCATTGAGAAGGCACTTTTTGGTCAGCCACTAGCAACCACACAAAAGAGTGACGGTCCAGACCATCTCAAGATGGCTGAAACAGGTGCTAACACAGGCTGGGGTGGATACTAATATTTTACAATCTCATTCCACCAGGGCTGCAGCTACATCGGCAGCGATAGTGTTGGATGTACCAATGGACCAAATCCTCAAGGCAGCAGGATGGTCTGGGGGAAAACATTCCAATTATTTTACAATAAACCAGTAATGAAACCTGGAACGTTTGCAGAAACAAATTTAAGTTCTGTAAATTAATTTAAACCCATAAAAAGGGGTTATAAATTTGTGTTAATAAATTTTATGATTTCAATGTCGAATTCATGTCCAAATTATGTTAACACAATTCCTCCTACAGTCATCAAGGCAGGCGTGATGCATGGACTCGTTTCCACGGCATGAAATCACAGAGCTTTAAAATCTTCACGTAGTCACTCACGTGACTCCGAAGTAAAATAGTAAGATTAAACGAGAACTTACCAGTTTGAAGTTTGATCTGTATTTTATGAGGAGTTACGATGAGGGATTACGTGCCCTCCGCTCCCACCCTTGATCATATACTTAACTGGTATCTCTTCTCTAATCTTACTATGTTTAGTCATCACAGTTATCTGTGATTTCACACCGCTGCTTTGAAGAATGACACGCATGCGTCGTGGCGGGGTTCTTCACGTAATCCCTCATCGTAACTCCTCATAAAATACAGATCAAACTTCAAACTGGTAAGTTCTCGTTTAATCTTACTATTAATGTATAAAAGTAAAATTGTCCCTAGTATGTGTTGGGTAGTGGTGATGTGCGGGGATCGCTGGTCAGCGCAAACTCGGTGGATCGAAGGGCCTGTTACCGCACTATATCTCAAAACTAAACTAAACCAAATGTGTAAAGACCCAGCCAATGCTCTTGTGAACCACAGTGGGTTGAGAATAGTCATTGTCTCTCTGCAAGTTTTTACTCAGAGGGCGGTGGTAAATGGACCGAGCTGCCAGAGGAGGTCACTGAGGCAGGTACTATTGGATAGCTACGTGGATAGGTACGTTTTAAAGGGATGCGAGTCAAATACAGGTAAATTGGAACAGTTTACATAGCACTGAGTCTGTGCTGACCAGCAATCCCTGTACACTAACTCTATCCTATATACTAGGGACAATTTACAATTTTTTTACCAAAGCCAATTAACCTACAAACCTATACGACTTTGGAGTGCGGGAGTAAACTGGAGCACCCGGAGAAAGTCCACGCCTGGTCACTGGGAGAACGTACAAACTTTGTACAGACAGCACCCGTGGTCATGATCAAACCTGGGTCCCTGGCTTTGTAAGGCAGCAACTCTACCACTGCACCACCATGCCACCCCTTGGTATGAATGGGTGATCGATGGTCAGCAAGGAATCAGTGGGCCGAATGGCCTGTTTCCATGTATCTTTCAATCAATCGACCAGCTGCAGGTGCAGGAATATGGGTGATGGATTATTCAGTGTCACAAGATGCTCAGACTGTCACAATTATCCTTCATTACCATTTCAACCAAAACACTCAAGTTCACTGCTGCAATTATTACACTTCCACTCATCCAAGAGACAACTTTGTCCGTTCCAATTAAAAAGCTAGGATGGCAATGTATTGCTAAAGCAATTTACATTAATATAAAGAAATCTCCATTTAATTGCAGGGCAGCATGAGTGCATTTCTAGCAGTTAGGAAACCAAATCTTTACTTTTATTCACCTCATTGGAATTCAAAGGAAACAGTACTTTATCCTTAAAGTCAGAATGGAGTAATTTCCAGTAACAAGCAGCACTTCTGTTTACATTGATTGCCGTTGAGCAGAAGCATGAACTTTAATCAACCATCAATAGTTTTAAAACTCAAGACCAGCGGTGTACAGAGCACAGCAATCATGATTAGCATTGTTTGAATACAGTGGAATGAGGAAATTATCTCAAATTACAGGCAAGTACATGCTGTGATGTAATCGCATTTTGACTACGGTCCACCAGTAATGATGCTTGGTCTCTCTTCTAATTGAACAAGCTGGGGGAAATGGTGAGATTGTCTGGAAGAAGTCACGGGTCTTGAGAACGACTGGCTGGATTATCAACACAGCAGCAAATGAATTGGTGTTATGACCAAGCTGCAATATAGCTCAAGCTGCAAAGTCTGGAAGGCATTTCACCAAAGAGATGCAGATATAGACCACTCCATCACACAAGCCACACTCCCCACCATTGACATAAAAGGCTGGAGTAACTCTGGCTGAAGATGGGTCTCGATCCAAAACGTCACCTATCCATGTTCTCCAGTGATGCTGCAAGACCTGTTACTCCAGTACTTGGTGTTCTTTTGTGTATTAACCAGCTTTACAGTTCTTTGTTTCCTCGTTTCCCTACCATTGACTCCATCTACACTCCACTCTTGCCTTAGAAGAGCAACCAACGTAATCAAAGACATGTTCCACCCAAGTGAGTCCTTCTTTTCCCTGCTCCCATCCAGCTGAAGGTACAGAACCTTGAATACACGCAACGCCAGACTCAGAAACAGCTTCTTCCTCTCTGTTATCAGGCTTCCATAAGCTAGGGTACTGCCCAATTCACTTCTTACCCATTGCAGAGTTTGGACTTTGACTATGGAACTGATGCATTACAATGTGCAGAAAGGAACTGCACATGCTTGTTTACTCAGTAGGTCAGGCAGCATCTTTGGGGAAGAGGAATAGGTGACGTTTCGGGTCGAGACCCTTCTTCAGACTGAGAACCAGAGAAGGAAACTAAAGATATGAAAAGGTACAAGAACAAAAAAAATGAAAGGTATGAAAATAACAAATCAAGGCCAGCAAGGATGATGATGGAAATATTTATACCTTTGGGTTGTAAGCTGTCCAAGTGAAATATGAGGTGCTGTTCCTCCAATTTGCTTGTGGCCTCACTATTACAGTGGAGGGGGCCCAAAGCAGAAAGGTCAGTATGGAAATGGGAAATGGAGTTAAAGTTCTTGGTAACCGGGAGATCGCATGGGCCCAGGCAGACTGAGCGAAGGTGAACACTACTCAGACCAAGATGCCAACCCATCTCATCCCATGCATGATCCTTATTCTGCTATTTCCTGCCAGTTCAAACGCCTCTTAAATGTTGCCATTGTATCTGCTTCTACCACCTCCCCTGGCAAAACATTCCAGACACCTACCACTCTCTGTGTAAAAACTTGCCTTGCATATACTGTAGTCATAGATCGAGTGATAGTCGTACAGTGTAGAAACAGGCCCTTTGCCCCAACTTGCCCTTATATCCCCTTTAAACTTTCCCCCTCTCACAAGACCTCTGCTCTTTAGTATTTGGTATTTCCAGCAAGGGAAAAGACTGACTATCTTCCCTCTCCCTGCCTCTCAAATGGCGAGTAGTTTGTAATGCACACTGGGACAAGTTAGAAACTTGAAGTTTTTTAAAGTTAAAGAAACTAACTGAGATGCCAAGGTCTACTTCTTTGCTAATTTTCCGTGGCATTGTTTTAGGGTGAAAGTAGCAAAGTTGAAAGAAAATAAGTGGGGCCAGTTTACTTTTTTACACAGAGAGGGGTGGGTGCCTGGAATGCTTTATTGGGGATCATGTGGAGGCAGATGCGATAGTGACATTTAAGAGACTTTTGGATAGGCACATGGATACACAATGTAGGGATATGGATTATGTGCAGGCACACAATAGTTGGTCTTGACATCGTTGGGTGTGGACATTGCGGGCTGAAAGGCCTGTTCTTGTGCTGTACTGTCCTATGTTCTGTATAACCATTGTAAAGTAGCATCATGCAATGTTACTGTCTGATCCTACATGTAAATGGCCACAATGGCAGGAACAAGTATTTATATAGAACCATTATCTTATTAAAACATCCCAGAGCACTTCTCTAGTGCCGCAGACTTTGAATACAGATTTATTTGTATTCATCTTTGTTGATCCACAGAGCAAGGAAGCTGCACTCAATATCTGAGCTGTTGTTATGCACAGCCTGTGGCTCGATATTGCTTCTGTGTTTTATATCTGCAACAAGCTACCAGCGGCTAATGCCCCAGCAAGCACTGATTGATTGACACATTCTTTTACAGTTGCTGTTTCACTCTTTGTCCTGTCACTCAACGTTCTCACCAGCCTGATGCATCAATAAGCTTTTGCCAACCTTTCCCAAATATTAAACTCATTTCAGACAGCACGGCAGCCTTTGTTAGCCTCAGGGCTTACACTTCCCACTAAAATTACTTTCCGCAACATTCAAAGTGTTTCACTTTGCCGTTGCTTTCAGCTCCAACCTGTTGATATTAATATTTCTCAAGAAACCAGCTTTGCTTTGCAATGTCCCTGAGCTCCCCTGGTTCAGATGGCACTCATCAATCGTTAAATCAATATCAATCATTATGGCGGCACAGTGGCGCAACGGTAGAGTTGCTGCCTTACAACGCCAGAGACACAGGTTCGATCCTGACTAGGGGTGCTGTCTGTACGGTGTTTATACGGTTTCCTCCCACACTCCAAAGACATGCAGGTTTGTACGTCAATTGGTTTCTGTTAATCGTAAATTGTCCCTAGTGTGTAGGATAGTGCTAGTGTACTGGGTGATCACTGGTCGGCATGCACTCGGTGGGCCGAAGGGCCTGTTTCCACACCGTATCTCTAAAGTCTAAAGTTTAAAAGCTTCATATGGATCCCCCATTATTGACAGACTCTGAGAGACAAGATGGCTCCTAGAGTGGAAGCACAACAAGGGACATCCCCTGAAGCAGAATAATCGGGCACCATTTTATTCTCTTTGAAATGAAAGACAAATGAGGTGTAAGTCGGGTGACTGCAACTAACCAACCAATTTCCACTCGGAAGAGGGAGTTAGGTAGCAAGCTAAAAATTGCGCTGTTTAATCAGTCAGAAGTGCTTGAAATAATGTTGGCTTTATGTCATTAACAAATTAAATCCTATAGCGTGCTTTGTACAATTACAAACTGCTGTGCCTTGATTGCCTGGTGTCCAACTATAAACCAGTAACTTACAGCTTTCAGCTCCACTTAACGTGTGTGATTGGTTAAGTGCCTTTTTTTTATGGCCCGCAACTGCAACATTGACCAAAAGAAATGAAGTGCCACGTTTTCTGAATATAGCTATCAATGATCTCAACAGCTGCTTTTCAAACAGTGCTTATATATTACCTGTGGGCGTAATTATGATTCAGACAGCAGCAAAAAAGACAAAATGTAAAAATCGCTACGTCCAACGCTTACGGATTAAATGCCTCAGTCTTTAGCTGTCAGTTTGCATGCAAGAGATGGTTATTATTATCCAGAGGCTTGTCTTTTAATGCGAGCCAGTATATGAAACCACAAGGAAGAAAGAAAGAGCTTGCATTTATTTAGTGCCTTTAAAGACATCAAAATCCACCAAAATGCTTAAAGTGAGACGACACGCAAATTGCAGGAGCAGCACCTCATATTTCACTTGGGCTGCTTACAACCCAGCGGTATGAACATTAATGTCTCTAATTTCAAGAAACCTGTATTCCCACCCGTCCTCTCTTCCCCCACCTGCACCCTAGCAGCCCTAACAGTTCCACTATTTGCATCCTTCTTCCCCTCTTGTTATCACACCTTCCACAGCTAACAATGGGCCATTATGGACTTCATCCTTCCTGAGCTCATTTGTTGCCAGCCCTGACTTTTTCTGTGCTTTACTCACTTCCAGTTTACTTTCCCCCTCAATGCCATTGGAGTGTGAGAGGAAGCCGGAGCATCTGGAGATAACCCACGCTGTCACATGGAGAATGTACAAACTCCATATAGACACCATAGATAGCTATAGTCAAGATCGAACCTGGGTCTTTGGCGCTGTAAGGCTGGAACTCTAACGCTGTGCCACCGTGCCGCCTAACCAGCTGAGTTACTCCAGCATTTTGTGTCTATTGTCTTTATACACCAGCATCCGCAGTTCCTTTCCAGGATTCCAGGAGTGTATCCCATGATGACTAAACACAATGAAGGGCAAAAAGTATAATTGAAGAGAGAGTGTGGGTCAGGGCTGAATGTTGCTGTAGAGGTAAAAGAGTTGAAGGTTTCAATTGCTTGTCTGAAAGACTAGGCTTTAACATAGACCAGAAATTGTTTTTTTATTATTCATAACTGGACACAGTACTTTAGATTCGGCTCCTCCAATGTCTCATACAACTGTAACATGACCTCCCAACTTCTATACTCATCTTCTATACTAGAAGATGGAAAGCAGTTCTTAACACTTGGTGTAAAGGATGGGAATCCATTCTACTCAATGCACTGTATCAAGCTGGAAAAGGTAGGGTACAGAGAAGCTTTACGAGGATATAGCCAGGACAAGAGGGTCTGAGCTATAGGGAGAGGTTGAGTAGGCTGAGACTCTATTTCTTGGAGCGCAGGAGGATGAGGGGTGATCTTATAGAGGTGCATAAAATCATTGGAGGAATAGATTGGGTAGATGCACAGAGTCTCTTGCCCAGAGTAGGTGAATTGATGGACCAGAGGACATAGGCTTAATCACAATCACAATCACAATAATACTTTATTAGCCAAGTATGTTTTGCAACATACAAGGAATTCCATTTGCCAAGCCTGGCACACAATAAAAAGCAATGGAACACACAAAATACATTTTAACATAAACATCCACCACAGTGACTCCTCCACATTCCTCACTGTGATGGAAGTCGAAAAAAAGTTCTGATTTCTTCCCTTCTATGCTCTCCCGTGGTCGGGAGCCTCGAGCCCTCCATTGACGGGACGATCTTGACTCCCGTAGCCGGCGGTTGGGCCCTTTGCATCAGGGCAATCAGCTCCTGCATTGGGGATGTCAGCTCCCCCGCACCGGCGACCGGACCCCGCGTCGGAACTGTTCGAGCCACGGTGTCGTTAGAGCCCCTGACGAGCCTCTCCCGAGACTGCGAGCCCTTGATGGTAAGTCCGCAGGCCGCGGTTGGAGCGATCCCAGGCAAAGGATCAACTCCGATGTTAAGTCCACTCCCCGCGGTGGGCACAAAGTCAGTCCGAGGAGGCCTCCAGCTCCATCGATGTTCGGCCGCAGAGCAACCGGAGATGCAATATGGAAGATAATTGCATCTCCGTTATGGTAAGAAACTGAAAAAAAAGGTTCCCCCAGCCCCCTCCCCCCCCCCACACACATAAAACAAACCGGAGAATATTTACACAGACTTTTAACACACACTAAAACATTTTTTAAAGACAAAAGAATAGACAGACCGTTTTGGTGGGTCTGCCAATCATGCAGCGCCCCTGGTGGTAAAGGGGAAAAGATTTAATGGGAATTTGAGGGGTACCTTTTTCACACAAAGGGTGGTGGGTGTATGGAACAAGCTGCCCGAGGAGATAGTTGAGGCAGGGACTATCCCAACATTTAAGAAACAGTTAGACAGGTTTGGAGGGAAATGGACCAAACGCGGGCAGGTGGGACGTGTGTAGCTGGTCGGTGTTGGGCATTTGGGCCGCAGGGCCTGTTTCCCCACTGTATGACTCTCTGACTCTATGATGCTCGGTCTGTGTTGAGGAAAATAAAGGTGTGCGTTGCAACTGCGGATGGTCTTTCATTTTGAAACTTGTTTTCCTTGTTGCAGGAGAGGCTCCAACAGTGTCAGAAAGTGAGAGCACAAAAGAAATCCCGAGTTACGTTTAACACTGAGACCACTGAATCCACATTGGAGATGAACTTTTCTATCCTACAACACACAAGGTTTTAGCTTTAAAACTGCATGTGGATGGTGATGACACAGATTACTTATTGTATCTATTTGGATTAAAAAAAAGTCCTTTTTCTATTTCAAAAAAAAAAGAGAAAAAAAAAACTTTCTTGTAAATTGATTTAAAGAATGTGGTGTCTGGTTCCTGAAAATACATATAGTACAATCAGCGTAAAAGGTAATACTTTTAGACAAAGAGCACATGCATACTTAAGCAAGACGTACCATTGCATTCACCTCACTCTTCAGATATTTTGCGGGTAAATATCTCACCATTCATTGTTCAGTACAGCTGTTCTTTTACACCACCCTCCCGAGTTCAAAGTTAGGAGGATTTTTTTCTATCGAACAAAATATGGGGCAACTTTCCACAAACAACAGGGTTGGTATGTGGTCGACAGGAACTAATATAATTGGACTAAAGAACCAGAGGGGAAAAGGCAAGACGACTTTACTTAACTCAGCAGCTCTCTGTGATCTGTGATCTGTGACCGTGCTGTTTGAAAAGGTGACGGGAGATTCAGTAGGTCGTTTTCTAAAGTGGAATTTGATAAATACTTGAAAAATAATAAATATGCAAGGCTCTTTGCAAAGAACAGAGCTGTTGGTCTAATTGGATAGTTCTTTCAGAGATCCTGCACAAGGCAGTGTGGTCTGTGATTCCCCAAAGCATTCATCTGCTTCCCCTCCACTTTGCTGACCCGTTAACCTTGGCAGATGATCCAAGGCACATCTTGAGGCATCATCGTGATTGTAGCGGGCATGGCAGGGGAATTTGGTTAATTAAGGAGCAGTGATTTAATAAAAGGGAGGAAGGCTTGGTTTTGGATTGCCTCTGGAATGAAGGACAGACTGAAGGAGATTATCCGGGGCGGCACGGTGGCACAGCGGTAGAGTTGTTGTCTTACCGCGCCCAGTGACCCGGGTTCGATCCTGACTACAGATGTTATCTGAACGGAGTTTGAACGTTCTCCCTGTGACCTGTGTGGGTTTTCTACGGGAGCTCCGTTTCTTCCCACACTCCAAAGACGTACATGTTTGTAGGCTAGTTGGCTTAGTAAAATTGTAAATTGTCCCTCGTGTGTGTAGGATAGTGTTAATTTGCGGGGATCGCCGGTCGGCTTGGACTCGGGCGGGAGGGGGGGGGGGGGGGAGAAGGGCCTGTTTCTGCTCTGTATCTCTAAACTAAACTTAATCCCACCCACTGCTCATGGTCCTGCAAACAGCAGCAAACTTCATTCTTCTTCATTTGTTCTGCCTCCTTCAGTTGACATGAATTCTCGTCCTCTCAGATGTAGGCTCATTCAATTCACGACTGAACCAATCGTAGCCAACTATGGCTGCTCCAATCACCAGCACTGCCTAGTCTACTCTGTGCCCTCCATTCACAAGCTCAGTTCAAACTCGTTCTCAATGCTCCTGCTGTTCACTGCCATAACGCCTTGTCCTACCTTCTCACAAGACCAATTCTTATGCAGTGGCAACTGTAGCAACTCAATGCACCTGACTGAGATCAGACCCAGAATGAAGCATTACCTTTTATCCTGTGTGTACTGTAATATGCTGCATGCTTACAAGAAACAGCACCTATTGTACACTACTGGTGTGCTTGGTTTTCTTGTTTCAGTTGCATACTGTACTGTAAAAAGCATTAGTCGCATTTATAGATCAGTTCGCAAAATTAGACTCAAGCTTTCATAATGATTACGGTGACGGGAAGTAAAAATGTTTTTGGGTCGCTGTTTAAATCTCCATGCTTTTGCAGGATGTGTCATCCCTTTCACTGGGAGTATGGTCTCCAAAATATTACAGCAAAACCTTAAATGTCATTGCCACGGAGAGGTCAGACATAAATGTATTGATATGAATGAAAGACCCTGAAATGATGTTATCACCCAGTACCGTCACGGAATAGTTCTGTCACTGGTCTCACAATATTATCAAGACTTGGAATAAGGATCCCCAAGTTTAAGTCTCAGTACACCAACTCCGGAGTTTAATTATATAAATCTGGGATTACAAAGTTAGTAGCAGTAAAAGGTAACACACGAAATTAATGGATCAGTGTAAAAAGGAATCCATCTGAATTCACTATTATTACTGCTGTTCTAATCCACATTTGACTCCAGATCACAGCATAACATGCCAAAGCAAAACAGTCAGAACTGAAAACAGACAAGACCACCTTTGGTGTGGACAAGGGTTGGCGATGCAGAAGCTAATGTGGAAATGGCAATTACAGATAAACAGTTCTGGGCCCGGAAATGAAGACTGAGGTGAGAGAGCTTAGAGCCTTTCTCCAGTAGGCCTCTCTCCAATATATTGTTGGTGTTGATCATTTATTTTAGGGTTAAAACACTTCAGAAAGAAAACCTGATCACATTCAGCATTCATACCTCAATTTTAAGATTTTAAAGTAAAGTATCTGACATAACGGAAATATCATAGTCAGAATAGAGCTGTCATTGGACCAGTTCATCCTGTAGATATGAGAGTTCCCACAGTTCACTGTGTAGACACTATTGGTTCAGAAAATAGCAAATAAATTAAAGATATAATAAATCAATTGACATCTGTAGAGAGCAGTGCTGCACTGAAAGAATATCCCAACCCTCAGTGTGAATGAATATGATCTTTTTATACAGTATTTTGGTCTTTCAACTGTGATTTTGGGAAATATTTATTTTCCTCAATGTCATAAGTTCTAGGAGCAGAATTAGGCCATTCAGCCCATCAACTCCGCCATTCAATCATGGCTGACCTATCTTTCCCTCTCACCCCCATTGTCCTGCCTTCTCCTCCTCTCTTCCAGCTGTTGTTTCTTAATGTATAAAAACAAATACTGAAAGAGAAGCTTTCTATCCTGGTTAAAATTTGAACATTTGCAACATGAAAAGGTCAACATTGTGTCTATTGATCTCAAGACATAGATTGTGAAAATGTTTTAAAAAAACACCTAGTTTCTGGATCTTAGTGCGACGTCGAAAGATTGAATGTACTAAAAAGGAACTGCAGATGTTGGTTTATACCATAGACACCAAATGCTCAAGTAGCTCAGCGGGTCAGGCAGCTTCTCTGGAGAACATGGATAGGTGATGTATCAGGTCGCAGCCCTTCTAAAGACCAAACCTATTTAAGTTACATTTGGAATGGCATTGTTTCAGCTTGCGTTAGTTTTTGGACAATATTAGTTCAATTCTCCACGTTGTACTTCTCTTCTATTAATGAACAAGATTCCAAATTCTTGGTTCTAAACAAGTGTACAAAATCATGAGAGGAATAGATTGGGTAGATGCACAGAGTCTCTTGCCCAGAGTAGGGGAATCGAGGACCAGAGGACATAGGTTCGAGATGAAGGGAAAAAGATTTAATAGGAATCCGAGGGGCAACCTTTTCACACAAAGGGTGGTGGGTGTATGGAACAAGCTGCCAAAGGAGGTAGTTGAGGCTGGGACTATCCCATCATTTAAGAAACAGACAGGTACATGGATAGTCTGAAGAAGGGTTTCGGCTCGAAACGTTGCCTATTTCCTTCGCTCCATAGCCGCACCCGCTGAGTTTCTCCAGCACTTTTGTCTACCTCAGGTACATGGATAGGACAGGTTTGGAGGGATATGGACCAAGCGCAGGCAAGTGGGACTAGTGTAGATGGGACATTAATGGCCGGTGTGGGCACGTTGGGCTGAGGGCCTGTTTCCACACTGTATCAATCTATGACTCTATGACTGTGCTAAACTCACACACAATTGAATAAACTCATTCAAAATAAAATGATGTTTTGTCTTGAACTATGAGTGGAATCTCCCGACTGGGCCACTGCTCCGAACAGCAACCCCTTGCTTTTGATGCCAATTAACGATGTTTGCTATATTGAACTGAGAATAGTTTAAACCGGTAGGCATATGAGGATAGAATGGAATAATATAAGAGATTGAGGCTGCACATAAGATTGACAAGTGTCAACATATCTGTCTAATTAAACTGATCTATAGTCATTTTGAAACTGTTAAAAGCTATCTTATATGTACTTTTATACAACAAGAATTTGAATCTGTTATTAAAAAATATGAAAATGCACACGTATATGGTAATAAAATCATACCTTTTGTATTGCTGTAACTTATATCTTTGAGACATGCAATATGTTTGAATGGAACATCAGGAATCTTTTGTCATTTCTTGACTGTTTTGCAAATGTTCAAGACTAGCTGATGGCTGTCCCATACTGCTGCAGACACTCAGCTTTGGCCCTGTGCATGGAGGGGGTGGGGGGTGGGGTGTGAGGGGAGGTAGGGTGAGGATGTGATACTGCAGGGACCTTCTTGCCCGCAGGTCTGACACCCCTTTATTCCCAGCCTTGTCAACGTGTCGGTGCTGAAGTTAGATACAAAACGCTGAAGTAACTCATCGGGTCAGGCAGCATCTCTGGATAAAAAGGAGACTCAGTCTGACCTGACCTGAAACTTCACCTATCCACGCTCTGTAGAGATGCTGCCTGGCCCGCTGAGTTACTGCAGCATTTTGCGTCTGTCTTTGATAGAAACCAGCATCTGCAGTTCTTTGTTTCAATATTTTAGTCCATCTCTTCTGCACCCCATGAAATTAGAGCATTACAAGGAAACAGAGTGTGTCAGAGATTCTTCCTTTACGAACACCATTTAAAAAAATAAGCTTTTGGCCATCTGTTCCAATGTCAGGTCGAAACTCTCCTTCAGACTAAAAGTAGAGTTGGGAGGGGAAGGGGGGAACTGGAGGTAAGAACAGGTCAGAACAAATCAGAGCCAGCAACAAATGACCAAGGAAGGGTGGAGACCATTATGGCCCACTGTTGGTTGGGGAAGAGGTGACAATGAAGAGATACAGGGATGAGAACAGTGGATCTAGAATGCTGAGGATCACCGTTGTGTTGTGAAAAGTTAGGCCGATAAACAGTGTGACAGCGATGAAGGGAAATGTGTTTGTTTATTGGTCAGACTGCGTGTGGCACTAACAGCTCAGGTGAAAGTGATGTCATTCCATTGTCTCCAATGACTTGATTGGTAGACACAATAAACAGCATGGCTATGTCAACTCTGGTTGACTCTTGACCCATTCCTTCTATCCGGATATGCTGCCTGTCCCGCTGAGTTACTCCGGCATTTTGTGTCTATCTTCTGGTCTACCACATCTTGACCAAAGCATTGGTCTGTTTCATTAGCTCTTTCCCACCAACAATCAGACAGATAGTTGTTTAATCTTGATTTGCCAACACCACTCCAAGACCAAAACTGGCATCTAAATGACCAGGACATTTCATGCACTGACTCAAGTCACCAACAGGACTTCTGTGACTTCTGATGTTCCCAAGACCTACTGTAGAACCCAGCATCAGGCTTCAATATCACATGAGCCAGATCGACTTCCAATGGGTCTTCTCAACCAGACCATTACTCCCCTACCATCTCAGGTCCCAATTCTCAGCTGGCAAAAGAACTTTAAACAAAAGTATTTGTAAAATATGGGAAGGTCATAAGGTCATAAGGAATTGGATTAGAATTAGGCCATTCGGCCCATCAAGTCTACTCTGCCATTCAATCATGGCTGATCTATCTCTCCCACCAAAATCCATTCTCCTGCCTTCTCCCAATAACCTCTGACACCTGTACTAATCAAGAATCTATCTCTGCCTTAAAAATATCCATTGACTTGGCCTCTGCAGCCTTCTGTGGCAAAGAATTCCACAGATTCACCACCCTCTGACTAAAGAAATTTCCCCTCATCTCCTTCCTAAAAGAACACCCTTTAATTCTCAGGCTATGACCTCTAGTCCTAGACTCTCCCACTAATGGAAACATCCTCTCCACATCCACTATCCAAGCCTTTCACCATTCAGTATGTTTCAATGAGGTCCTCCCTCATTCTTCTGAAATCCAGCGAGTATAGACCCACTGCTGAAAAAACGCTCATCGTAGGTTAACCTCATTCCTGGGATCATTCTTGTAAAATCTATAATCTTGTAATGACTATGTGATTGATGTACAAAATTCAGAGTCAGATGGTCCAAGGTCAGTTTCTTCCAATGAGTTTGAATAAAGCAGTAAGATTGTACTAAGTTGCAGGGAACAAATGAATTGTAACTCAACGTCAGTAGTCGAGTCAGTAATCTATAACAATGGCAAGAACACTGCGAAAGGAACAATAGGATTAAGCAGAGCCAGAATAAGTTTATGAAAGGAAAATCATACTTAACTATTATCTGCTGTTCGGACTGACAGATGGAATAGATTAGGGAAACTAGTGGATATCAGAGAATATGGATTTTCAGAAGGTTTTCAATCAAGCCCCACAGAAGGCTGATCAACAAGAGCAGGGCTTAATGTACAGCAGCACAGTGGCTCAGCAGTAGAGCTGCTGCCTTACAACGCCAGAGACCAGGGTCCGATCCTAACTATGGGTGCTGTCCGTACGGACTTTGTACATTCTCCTCATGTCCATGTGGGTTTGCCCCGGGTGCTCCAGTTTCCTCCCACACTACAAAGATGTACATGTTTGTACATTTATTGGCTTCAGTAAAAATTGTAAATTGTCCAGTGTGTAGGATAGTACTAGTGTACAGGGATCGCTGGTCGGCACAGACTCAGTTGGCAGAAGGGTCTATTTCCACGTGGTATCTCTAAACTAAATTAAATGAAATATACTGACATAGACTGAGAAATGGCCAGACAGAAAGCAGAGAGGAATATGTGGATTTTTCATTGAATGGCAGGTCTTGACGAGTGAGTTACAGCAGGGAATGGTGTCTTACTGCAATAGGTCCCTGTTGAGACTGCACTTGGAGTGTTGTGTACAGTTTTCTTCTCTTTACCTTAAAAAAATGACACACTATAAACACAGACTGGTTCAAGGGAATGGGGGGTTATGGCATGAAGAGGGGTTGACTAGACCAGGAAAGGATTCTCTACAGATTCAAAGAACATAGGGAGAACACACTGGTCATTTTGGACTTTGAATTGAGGAGATCTTTCTTCATTCTAATGGTGGTGAGTCTTCTGAGTTTTCTACCCCAGAGGTCTAGGGAAGCTCAGGCATAGTAGATTTCGAGATACTTAAGGGATTCAAGAGACATGAGGAAAGTGCAGGAAAATGGTGCTGAGGGAGGTTCAGCCATGGTCTTTGTGAGTAGGAGAGAAGGCTTGTATGGCCATATGGTCTATTCTTGCTCCTATTGAGGAATAGATCAGGTAGACGCACAGAGTCTCGTGCCATGAGTGGAGGAATCGACAACCTGAGGGCATAGTTTAATGTGAAGGGGGAAAGATTTTATAAGAATCTGAGGGGTAACCCCAGACTCTTATGGTGGGTGTATGAAACAAGCTGCCGGAGGATGTAGTTGAGGCTGGGACTATTGCAACGTTTAAGAAGCAATTAAGACAGGCACATGAATAGAATAGGTTTAGAGGGATGTGGGCTAAATGCAAGCAAGTGGGACTAGTGTAGATGGGACATGTTAGTTGGTGTGGGCAAGTTGGGCCGAATGGCCTGTTTCTACACTATATGACTCTATGACTGATTGCTATTGCTTATATTCTTAAATACCATCATCTACTATTAATTGTTGATAAAATGAATGGCAATGCATTGTTTGCAAACTATAAACTTGTATCCATGTTGTCAGCTGAGCAGCGAGTACTATGAGTAAAATTAGACATCCCCCCCCCCCCTCTCCCCACCCACTCATTCCCTCGCCCTTGAATCTACTCCATCAATCAGTCTGGCTTCTCTTTTTTTGTTCACGTTCTGCTTACCTTGATGTAGTTTCCCTCTGTTGATATTAAATTATCAGGTGTTCGAACACCATAGACTCAAATCAGATTCCTGTCACTTTTGTTCAATTCAAAGGGAGTTACATCACTGAAACAGGCCCAACGGCCCTGCATCCCACTTTTACACTGACCTATTTAATTTTCCCACCGACATCCCATCGACTTCTGTGTCCTCCCCTCCCACCTCATACCCAAGATTCTACCACGCAACCGCACATGAACGGCAAGTTATAAGAGCCAGTTGACCTACTAACCTGCATATTTTTGTGATGTGGGAGGAAACCAGAGCATCCAGGGGGAAACCCATGTAATCACAGGGAGAACTCCACACAGACAGCACCAAAAGGCAGAATCAAACCCAGTTCACTGAGCTGTGAGGCCGCAGCATTACTAATTGTTGCAGATAATGACCTCGATTGCAGATAATAATTAGTGAAGATAATAACCGTCAAATTTCTAACCAAATTCTATCCACCTTGCAATATTACTTGAAGAGTATACTATTAGCATGACATTATTAATAATTGTCCATCTCATAAGGTCCAGGAGCAGAATTGGGCCATTTGGCCCATCAAGTCATTCAATCATGGCTGATGTATCCCTCCTTCTCAACCCCATTCTCCTGCCCTTTCACCATAACCCCTGACACCCAAACTAATCAAGAATCTGTCAATCTATGCCTTAAAAATATCCATTGTCTTGGTCTCCACAGCCGTCTGTCGCAATGAATTCTACACATTCACCACAGATTCCAAATTATAATTGGATGATCAACTGCAGGACTAAATAATTTATAATAACTTATATATAGCAGAAACTAAAGGTTTGTCTATCTATTGAAGTACCCTTAAGGTTTGCTCCAATAATGGTGATTTAGATTCTCTGGGATGTAAATTGGCTCAATACAATTAAATTACACTCTCCTTCAAGATCAAGTAACATCAGGAATTCCAATCTAGTTTACTATAAGCTGAAGGTAGACATAAAGTGCTGGACTAACTCAGTGGGTCAGGCAGCATCTCTTGAGAAAAAGGATGGGTGACTTTTTGGGTCAGGACCCTTCTTCAGACTGAAAGTAGGGGGTTGGTGGGAGTGGGCGGGGTGAAGAGTTGGAGGTGAGATGAGACCAGGACAATCAAGGCCGGACACAAATGACCTCAGGCAGGGTGGTGCCTGGTGAGCCCATTGTTGACTGAAGAAGGTGTGAACTCAAGAGGGAAACACTGTGGGGAACTCTGCAACTGGTGAAATGACGAGGGTGAAAGGTCCCAACCCAAAACGTCACATGTCTTTTTTTTACAGAGATGCTGCCTGACCTGGTGAGTTACTCCAGCACTTTGTGTCTACCCCTTTGGTATAAACCAGCATCTGCAGTTCTTACTAGAAGCTGATGTGGACATTAAGGGTTTGTAAACTGGTGGGAAAACAACAGAGGTACAAGGATTACTTGAGGTCTAAGCTTGAGATAGAGGAATGAATGGAACAAGCATAGAGCTGCAGAGTTCAAATCAGTGAGTTCCAGTATTGTTTTGGAAAACAATGAAACAGAAGAGTTGCTGCCTTACACTGCCAGAGACCCGGGTTCAATCCTGACTTTGAATGCTGTCTGTATGGAGTTTGTACATTCTTCCTGTGACCACGTGGGTTTTCACTGGGTGCTTCGGTTTCCTCCCACACTCCAATGTTAACAGGTTTGTAGGTTGATTGACTTTGGTAAAAAATTGTAAATTGTGCCCAGTGTGTAGGATAGTGCTAGTGTACTGGGTGATCAGTGGTTGGTGCAAACTCAGTGGGCCAAAGGGCCTGTTTCTGCGCTGTATCTCTAAATACTGAAGTAAAGTATTGCCTGTGTCAGGGACTTCTAGAAATAAAGATGAAGAAGTTAGGATTCCTTCGATGGAGGAGAGGTCAGAGCCGATTATGGACTAGGCAGTGGTCACAACTTTCTGCATTCTTTTCCGTTCCGGGACGCTCAAGTTGCCGAACCAAGCCACGATGCAACCAGTCAGTATGCTCTCTACTGTGCACCTGTAGAAGTTCGAAAGAGTCCTCTTTGACATACCGACTCTCCGTAATCTTCTCAGGAAGTAGAGGCACTGATGTGCTTTCTTTATAATTGCATCAGTGTGCTGGGATCAGGAAAGATCTTCGGAAATATGCAGGCCGAGGAATTTGAAGTTCTTGACCCTTTCCACCATCGTCCCATTGATATAAACGGGATTGTGGGTCCCTATCCTACCCCTTCCAAAGTCCACAATTAGTTCTTTGGTTTTGCTGGTGTTGAGACCCAAGTTATTGTGCTGGCACCATTTGGTCAATCGGTCGATCTCACTTCTATACTCTGACTCGTCACCATCAGTGATTCGTCACACAACAATGGTGTCGTCGGCGAACTTGATGATGGAGTTCGCACTATGTACGGCTACGCAGTCATGAGTATAGAGTGAGTAAAGCAGGGGGCTGAGCACGCAGCCTTGAGGTGCTCCCGTGCTGATTGTTATCGAGGATGACACATTTCCACCAATATGGACAGATTATGGTCTGTGGATGAGGAAGTCGAGGATCCAATTGCAGAGATGTGCACAGAGACCCAGATCTGAGAGCTTGGTAACCAGCTTGGAGGGGATGATCGTATTAAACGGCGAGCTGTAGTCAATAAATAGCAGCCTCACAAATGAGTTTTTGTTGTCCAAGTGGCGCAGAAACTAGAATCTGTAACCATCTACAATCCAGTGGTTTACAACCCTATCCCTGTCAATGTATCTCATCCCTTGTACAAACGCTCCTTAAACCAGTAAACCAAGTCATAGTCATCTTAGCAAAAGTTTATTTGGCTCACTTAACCCATTCCCTTTATGATTATGAACTAAGTTATTGCATCATCAGACTCATCTGTTTCCCTCCCAAAGAGAGACACAAAATGCTGGAGTAACTCAGCAGGTTAGGCAGCATGTAGAAACAAAGAATTGCAAATGCTGGTTAAATCTGTACTTACTGATTGCATCGCTATATGCATGGTGGAAGCAGGGTGGTGCAGCAGTAGAGTTGCTGCCTTACAGCGCTAGAGACCCAGGTTCGATCCTGACTACGGGTGCTGTCTATACGGAGTTTGTGCGTATACAAATACACTTCAAAGACGTACAAGTCTGTAGGTTAATTGACTACAGTAAAGATTGTAAATTGTCCCTGATGAGTAGGATAGTGCTGGTGTACAGGGATCGCTGGTTGGTGCAGACTCGGTGGGCCAAAGGGCCTGTTTCCACGCTGTATCTCTAAACTTTAAACTAAACACTAAACTCTAATGCTGTCCAAAGAAGGATTTATTAAGGGAAGAAATGTTCTGAAATATCAGCTCTCTATGTGTAAGAAGGAACTGCAGATGCTAGTTTAAACTGACGATAGACACAAAATGCTGGAGTAACTCTGCGGCTCAGGCAACATCCTTGGAGAAAAGGAATTGGTGACGTTTAGTCGAGACCCTTCTTCAGACTGAGACTCAGGGTGTCTGTCACCTATCCATGTTCTCCAGAGATGCTGCCTGACCTGCTGAGTTACTCCGGCACTTTGTGTCCGTTTGGGTCATGCAGCATCGCTGGTGATGTTTCTTCATCCCTTTCTTCTGCGGCGTGTGTTTCTGTTGTGTGTTTCTCCTTGACAAAACAGCATCTGCAGTTCCTTATTTTTACACTTTTCCCTCCCAACTACTATTCCATTTCTGCGTAACCATCTTTTCCTTTCCTTCTATCCATTCCTTCTATTCAGAGATGCCACCAGTCCCGCTGAGTTATTCCAGCATTTTGTGTCTACCTTTTTGTTTCCCTTCAGTAGATCCTCCTGAATTCCCCATTTGCTTCTCATTTCTAAACTAAAATGAAACCAAGGGACCTGCACAGATTTGTTAGTCTATTCACTGAAATCTTATCTCTGGGTGTATACTGCAGCTGTATGAACAAGCATCAGCATCTTTATCTTTTGTTATATAGTTAATAAAAAACATTGAACCCTGTTTTATAATGGTTGAAAGTCATAATCTGTCACCACATTTATTTTAAGTGGACTCTGCATTTGGTGTAGCTCTAAGTTAATTTGTGTTAAACTCCACCAGGTTCCAATAATCAGTGTGGTATTGTGATACAGTATTCTGCATTGTCAAAGCATTGTCCCTGGTTGTTTTGCCGCTTAAAAGGGTCATTGTATTTATTAAACCGGCCAAATCCCTATAAACATGTCTCTTGATGTGCACGAATTGCATTTTAATTAAAAGTAGATCATTTCTAGTAAAAAAAAAAAACAACACGCTGGCATGGAATGCTTGCTGTTATCATCATGTGTTTTATTTAATATACGTCTAATGCTAAGGATATCCGCTGATGAACTTTGAAAGAAAAAGCCCGATTTTCATTTCCAGATAACAAGGACTGTCTCAAACATTAATGAGGGGCAGGCTGCACAAGGCATTGTTGCCTTGGGCCCGCAGGAGAGGTTGCTGTTCATAAGATGGTAAGTTCATAGGTTATAGGATCAGATTTAGGCCATTCGGCCCATCAAGTCTACTCCGCCATTCAATCATGGCTGATTTATCTTTCCCTCTCCCCATAACCCCTGACACCCGTACTAATCAAGAACCTGTCAATCTCTGCCTTAAACATTTCCAATGACTTGGTCTCCACAGCCATCTGTGGTAATGAATTCCACAGGTTCACCACTCTCTGACTAAAGAAATTCCTCTTCATCTCCTTTCTGAAGGTACTTCCTTTGTTCCAAGACCAGGGCCTCTGGTCCTAGACTTTCCCACTCGTGGAAACATCCTTTCCACGTCCACTCTATCAAGGCCTTTCACTATTTGGTAAATTTCAATGAGCCCCCCTACCCCTCATCCTTCTAAACTCCAGTGAGTACAGGCCCAGTGCCATCAAACACTCATCATATGTTAACCCAATCATCCCTGTGTCTCTGGGTTCCACAGTTCTTAAAGGATCTTGAGTTAAACCAATTCATCCTATGACAAAAAAGACAAGAGAGATTTGAAATGCATCTCAACATGGTTCACTAAATGGTTGTACTTCCGGTGCCAGCAGCCTCCACCTTCAGCCCGGCGTGAGGGCCTGAACATCGGGCCGCCCGGTGCGGCTACTGCGGGTGCTCGGAAGGCCCAGACCACGGATGAACATCTGGGAAGATCGGAGGGGAGGCTGGCTGGACTATGGTGCCTTCCTCACCTTGGTGCCACTGTGTTATGTTGTGTCGTGGACTTTCTGTGTTTGTGCTTTTCTTTTTTTAATTCAATTTTATTTTTAATATGGTTTATTATTTATTATTTATTTATTTTTATGATACTGCCTGTAAGGAAAATTCATTTTGTTGTCTCTAATTGAGACAATGACAATAAATTTGAATACAATACAATACAATACAATAGAGAGTCACAGAAACTGGCACTTTGGCCCATCTTGGCCATGCCTACCAAGATGCCCCATCTAAGCTACTCCCATTTGCCAATCTTTCCCATCCGTGTACCTGTCCAAGTGTCTTTCAAATACTGTTATAGTATTTGCCTCAACTAATACCTCTGGCAGCTTGTTCCATATACCTGCCATCCTCTGAGTGAAAAGGTAGCCCCTCATGTTTGCATTAAATCTTGCCCTCTCACATAAAACCTACGTCCTCTGTTTTTTGATTCCCCTTCTCTGGATAAACGATTCAGTGCATTCACCCTACTATTCCCCTCATGATCTTATATACCTCTATAAGATCACTCCCTCAGTCTCCTACACTGCAAGGAATAACGTCCTAGCTTCCCCAACCTCTCCCTCTAACTCAGCCCCTCGAGTCCTGGCAACATCCGGTAAATCTTCTCTGCAGCCTTTTCAGCTTAATGGCCTCTGTCCCGTAGCAGGGTGACCAAAAAAATACGTATGAAAGTGGGAGGTATAACATTGATATGCTAAAGATGGGTAGATTGAGACCAACATGGCCTACCGTATTTGATGAGAGATGTTGTCAACAATCGCAGGAAGGACCAAATGCCAATATTTTACAAAATCATGCAGATTGGTGCAGCAAGTAATGCTACTGCCTCACAGCTCTAGTGACCCAAGTTTAATCCTGACTTCTGCTCTTGATGTGGAGTCTGCATGTTCTCCCTAGGATGTTCAGGCTTCTTCACACATCCCAAAAATATGCAGGTTCATAGATTCATTGTAAACCACCCTTAACGTAGATGGGCGGGGGTAGGAAGATCACGAGGGTCTTAGTTGACATGTGAGAGAAAATTCCATCAAAATAATTGGTGGAATGGGACCGATAGGATTGCTTTGAGAGCCGGCATAGACTCAACGGGCCAAATGGCCTCCTTCTGTGGCCTCCTCCTATGTGGTATAAACTCATCTATTGTGGTATTTGCAGACAACTTGTACAAAGCAAGTTCTTCAAAGGAAAATATATCCACATCGATTTTGAATAAAAACTCCCATCTTCCCAAAAGGTTCTGCAAAGACGTAATAAAGAGGGTGAAATGCTAGAAAATTCAATACAACACCTGCAGAGGGAGAAGCAAAGTCAATATGTCAGGTTGTTGTTCTTAAATGAGAAATAACCTTAGATTCCCTGTTGCATTAATAACTTCTTCTATATTATTGCATCCACTAAACATTGTTTCAAGACTACATTTTCTCGTCTGGGGATTTGGGTGTTAATGGCAGAGTAACCACACCTACCTTGGTGCACGTGACGGTAATAAACTAAACTAAACTTAATTCAACGCACGGATTTAAGATGGTGATCTACCATCTTAAATCTGTGCGTTGAATTAAGTTTAGTTTAGTTTATTACTGTCACGTGCACCAAGGTACAGTGAAAAGCTTTTGTTGCATGCTATCCAGTTAAATAAAAGACTATAAATGATTACAATCAAGCTGTCCACAGTGTACAGGGATCATGGGTACAACATTTTAATGCAAGATAAGTCCGATTATAGATAGTTCAATGGTCTACCACCTGCGCCACCGTGCCACAAAGTGTTGACAAGTTGTTTTGTTTATGTCATGGTACACCAGTCATTGAAAGTGGGCATGCAGGTGCAGCAGGCAGTGAAGAAAGCGAATGGTATGTTAGCTTTCATAGCAAAAGGATTTGAGTATAGGAGCAGGGAGGTTCTACTGCAGTTGTACAGGGTCTTGGTGAGACCACACCTGGAGTATTGCGTACAGTTTTGGTCTCCAAATCTGAGGAAGGACATTATTGCCATAGAGGGAGTGCAGAGAAGGTTCACCAGACTGATTCCTGGGATGTCAGGACTGTCTTATGAAGAAAGACTGGATAGACTTGGTTTATACTCTCTAGAATTTAGGAGATTGAGAGGGGATCTTATAGAAACTTACAAAATTCTTAAGGGGTTGGACAGGCTAGATGCAGGAAGATTGCTCCCGATGTTGGGGAAGTCCAGGACAAGGGGTCACAGCTTAAGGATAAGGGGGAAATCCTTTAAAACCGAGATGAGAAGAACTTTTTTCACACAGAGAGTGGTGAATCTCTGGAACTCCCTGCCACAGAGGGTAGTCGAGGCCAGTTCATTGGCTATATTTAAGAGGGAGTTAGATGTGGCCCTTGTGGCTAAGGGGATCAGAGGGTATGGAGAGAAGGCAGGTACGGGATACTGAGTTGGATGATCAGCCATGATCATATTGAATGGCGGTGCAGGCTCGAAGGGCCGAATGGCCTACTCCTGCACCTAATTTCTATGTTTTCTATGTTTCTATGTTTAGCTAAGAGATACAACTTGGAAACAGGCCCTTCGGCCCACCTAGTCAGCGCCGACCAATGATCCCCGCACACTCACACTATCCTACACACGCACCAGGGATAATTTCTAACAAATGCCAATTAACCAACAAACATGTGTTTCTTTGGAATGTGGAAGTAAACTGGAGCACCAGAGAAAACCCACGCAAGTCACGGGGAGAACGTACAAACTCCACACAAACGGTTGAGTCTGTAGGAGAACAATTTCAGGGAGTAGGAAGGAACTGCAGATGCTGGTTTAAACCAAAAATCGACACAAAAAGCTGGAGTAACTCAGCGGGACAGGCAGCATCTCTGGAGAGAAGGAATGGGTGACGTTTCGGGTCGAGACCCTTCTTCAGACTCAAACTAGAACGTCACCCATTCTTTTTCTCCAGAGATGCTGCCTGTCCCGCTGAGTTACTCCAGCTTTTTGTGTCTCTCTACAATTTCAGGGAGGGTCGGTGAGATCTTTGAGGAATTATCAGGAGGAAATAAAGAGAGTTATACTGCCGTGATGTTGCAGTTCAGGCACGTTACTGAAGAGAACAAAGGGGAGACCAACTTGCTATCCTATGTGCTACTGATGATCGTGGAGAGGAAAGAGCTGAGAATGGCTTCCTGCACCGCGCCCTATTTCACAGCAATGACTCCCCTGTCGTGCTCAGTCTGTCGATATGTTCATGGCAGTCCGCGAGTCAATTAAAAGGCACTTTAAAATCTCTGCAACCAAAGGTGGTTTCTTGCCAATTAAAACAACGGTCTCCTTCACTGTCAGTCGCCCTACACCCACAGCCAAAGTGGCATTTACTCCAACCTCATGCAGCTTCAATAAAGCTTTCAGCTCAGCAGCAGTCTGTCAACAGCAGAAATCACACAGAGGATCAGCAGCTTCATAGGATCAGTACTCAACATCTGTCAGTGCCTGTATGCCCTGCTCCTGCTGTAAATAAAGCAACCTCCAGCAAGTACAAAGAATTACATTCAATTAATCTGCTGCCAACCCTCAATATGAAAGGCCCGGTGCTATGGATTCTGGTGACTTGAATGACAGGTTATGTTTTGAACAATTGGGAGCTGACATTTATAAGGACTTTTAGTACTTTATTATAGAGATGCAGCGCAGGAACAGGCCCTTCGGCCCGTTGAGTTCACGCCGACCAGCGAGCAATCCATAAACTAACCTACACACGCTGGGCACAATTTTACAATGTACCAAAGACATAATTAACCTACAAACCTGCACGTCCTTGGAGTGTGGGAGGAAACCGGAGCACCCGCAGAAAAACCCACGCGGTCCCAGGTAGAACGTAAAAACTTCGTAAAGACTGCACGCGTAGTCAGGATCGAACGTAGGTCTCTGCCGCTGTGAGGCAGCAACTCTACTGTTGTGCCTCTGTACCCCCCGAACGGAGAAGGGTGGCATACATACAGAGGGTAAGATGTGCACCAGCATTACACTTCTCACAAGCTCAGTGTAGTCTGAAGTGCTCACGACCAATGAGATGCATTTAAAGAGAGTCACAGACTGTTTACTGGCAGCAAGTTTAGTTTACTTTTAGTTTAACGGAGAAATACAGCATGGAAACGGACCTCGGGTGCTGTCTGTGTGGAGTTTGCACGTTCTCCCTGTGACCACATGGGTTTCCTCCGGGATACTCCGGTTTCCTCCCACATCCCAAAGATGTGCATGTTTGTAGGTAAATTGGCTGCTGTAAAAATGCCCCCAGCATGGAGGGAATGGATGAGAAAGTGGAATAACATTGGATTAGTGTGAACAGGCGATTGATGGTCGGTGCGGCCTCGGTGGGCCAAAGGGCCTGTTTCCAATATTATATCTTTCAATCAATCAATTAATCAATCAATTCAATCGCTAGCTTCACTTGCCTTTTGTTTGCACCTTGTGCACAAGAATACCCAGCACTTCACTCAGCTGCCCTCTTTCTACATTTAGATAGTAATTTGCCTTTAGATATTAAAGGCCAGGTGACATTTACTGACAATGATGCCCAATATTTGAGAAATAACATCGGCTCTAACCTTTTATATTGAAGGTTAAAGAATCACCTTATGAGAATATTTCCAAGGAGAGCAAATGATAAATAGGATTAAAGGAAAATAACAAACTGGCAAAATGTAGCCAGTTAAATGTAGACACATGGAACTGCAGGATGCTGGAGTCTAGCATAGTACAGGCCCACCACCGATTTTCCAGGTTCCTGAGTCCTGCAGGATTATCTGCTTTGCCAGACCAACAGGGGTCACGGCCTCCAAGAGCAGTCGAAAGGCACCAGGACGGCGGCCTAGGCCACCGGGGGGGCCGAGATTACGGCTCACAAATGTGTTCAGGCAATATCAGCCAAACAACAATGAATGGAATTATTTATGAATCAGTTAATAAAATAATGGTAGAAATAATAACGAGTTTGGACAGCAGGGTTTATACAGTGGGCGCAGCTGGTACATCCACTGCCTCACTGTGCCAGAGACCCCGGTTCGATCCTGAGCTTGGGAACTGTGTGGAATTTGCACGTTCTCCCTGTGACTGCGTGGGCTTCTTCCAGGTTTGAGGGTTGATTGACATCTATAAATTGTCCCTAATGTGTGTGGAGTGGATGTGAAAGTGGGATAACCTCGAACTGGTGTGAATGGGTGATCGATGGTCAGCTTGGTGGATTTGGTAGGCTTTAGGGCCTGTTTCTGGACTGTGCCTTTTAATGTTACAATTCGTCAATGAAAGGTATTCACTTGGCATCTTAAATGTTGGAAAATATGTCATAACGGAGCATTGATTTGAGAAGCCATCAAGAAAGAACCAGAGAGGAGAACGAAGGGAGCCGGCAACGGTGGACACAAGAAGGGCCGGAAAGAGAGTGAACTGGGGTCTTACCATCCGCATCCTCAAGGTCGGCTGCGGGATGCGGCCCAGGGGCACAAAGGCTGAAGCTGGCTGGGTGAGGAGAGGGACAATGGTTCACTGAATTATCCAGACGGACACAATGGCTGGAGGCCCTGCAGCAGCCTGGGGATCGCCTGGATCGGGCACCACTCCAGGAGACCGACTGAACATTGAAAATGGTGTCAAAACCTGGCGACCCTTGCATGCGGTCTCAGTGGACTGTTTCTGTGCACGTTGTACTAATCGGGGATTGTGCTTAGGTATTGCAATACTTTACTTAAATGTATGCAAAGAAAGAATTTCACTGTACATCTGTACATATAATAAACAACCAAGTTGTATGGCACAGTCAGGTGTAGTCGGTGTGAGCCATGTCTCTGTAAAACAGAGAACACAGCAGTCTCTTAAGTGCCCAAGGTTTGGGGAGTTGAATTGCTCTTGATAAGAGCTAGTATGCATTTAATGGGATGAGTGGCCTCTCTTCATGCTGTGTTGATTCTGTGACTCCTATATTAGACAGATGTCTGTACAATTCTGCTACCACTTTCTACATTCAAATAAATGGAGGCAATTACATTGTTTCAGTAAAATTATTCCAAAAGGTTTTGAATATATCTGTTCAATTTGGCTTTTCCCTTACATTGTCCACAAGTATTTGTTTGTCTATGTGTGTGCTCCAGTTTAGATTTGATCTGAATTTTAACGACAAATAGATGCCAACATCTGCTATCAGTCTTTTAACAAAAAAGCACATAATGTTTATGCACTGATCGAGCTAACATGAAACCTTTGCAGTGAACAGTTCTTGATTCACAACTGTGAATATAGTCAATGTAGGAGAACAACAGTCCAAATCATGCAGAATGTGTATGCTGAATATTTTTTTATTGGTCCATAAATAATTATAAAGCAAACACTTAGGGTAACATAAGAGATATATTTATCTCTTTTATAGAATAATGAACTCTTGTTGGTATATTTTATTTTTCACGGGAAATCAACTGATTTTTAGCCAGTGGTTTTGCAGTCGTTAATATTAACGGTACTTTAAAAAAATATATTTACATTAACTACTGAGTTTAAATTCCAATTCTGCCATGATAGGACTGGAAATGAAATCTGAAATCAAAAACTCAACCTGCCTGCTTTTGCCCCACGTCTCTTTACTCAGAGAGTGGTAGCGGTGTGGAATGAGCTTCCAGTGGAAGTGGTGGCGGCAGGTTCGTTGGTATCATTTAAGAATAAATTGGATAGGCATATGGATGAGAAGGGAATGGAGGGTTATGGTATGAGTGCAGGCAGGTGGGACTAAGGGAAAAAAAAATTGTTCGGCGCGGACTTGTAGGGCCGAGATGGCCTGTTTCCGTGCTGTAATTGTTATATGGTTATATGGTTATATGGTCTCTCTCAACCTAACCCGTCCATGTACATGTCCAAATGCTTTTTAACTGTTGTGATAGTACCTGCCTCAACTACGTCCTCTGTCAGCTAGTTCCATATACCTACCACCCTTTGTGTAAAAAAGTTTCCCCTCTGGTTCTTATTAAATCATTCAAGATACAGGATACAAGATACATTTATTTGTCACATGTACCAGTTGTTACAGTGAAATGTGTGGTCACCATACAGTGATAGAAATAAAATAAAGAACACAACACACGATAGAGTCCAACATCAAACATTCCCACACAGCAGAATCAAAGTTTCCCACGGTGAGGGAAGGCACCAAAGTCAGTCCTCTTTCTCTGTTGTTCTTGATGTTCACCCGTGGTTGGGGCCTCCCGAACCCTCCGCAGTCGCTGCTACGGGTGGCCCGATATTCAGGCCCGCTCGCCGGGATGCTGGAGCTCCGACATTGGAACGAGAGGCCAACCACAGCGGCATGGACATCCGAATCGGCCACTTCCTACCAGAGTCCGCGGCTCCCGAAGTCCACGGGCCGCGCTGAGCGGAGATTCAATGCTGGCGGCCCTCAGCTAAGGGTCCCAGGACTCCGCGATGTTGGTCAGCGCCGCACGCGTTGGGAGCTCCGCAAACCTCAGCTCTGCGATGTTGGAGCAGCGGGCCCAGCACTCCGGAGCTTCAAACGGTGATCCCAGGTAGGCATCCGCCCGCTCCGCGGTGAATCCAGCGCTGCGACTTCACTGCTGAAGCTCAGGACCGGGTCCCCGGCAGGAAAGGCCGCTCCAATCCAGTTGGTAGGCCACGAGGAGGGGGGCGAGGACGCTACCCGGAGAATAGTCGCGTCCCCGCCAGGAAGTGACTGGGAAACGGTATCTTATTAAATAGGTGATCCACATGATATATCTACTTTGCATCAGTCGGTCTGAAGCAGGAACGCCTTATTAATAAGTATTTAGCTTGGGTTATTAAATGCTCAATATTGTTAATAAATCATTATGAGTGTTTGATACTTATTTTGCCCCCTTCCGTGTGTTAAAAACCCCATGCAGAAGCCATTACCGATTTTTACAACGGGTTATTTGTGTAACTCTCAATAATGTTAGCAATCTGGAAGGTGATAATGTGGAAATGAGCTTCTACACGGGTTTTGAGGAGACACTAGGGGCTGTAGACCTATTCGCATAAATATATGTATTCCAGCCAGCACTGTATCGAGCATTACCATTTGTTGTGGGAGTCATTGAGTACTGGTTTATAATTAGAGATTCTGCATTTTCAGCCTACAATCAATTACTGTGAGCACTGAATCGGCCTGAAACCAATCGCCCTCCTGATGCATCACTATTACGTCAATTATCCTCCCACTCATTCCTGTCCCTAGTCCGTAGACGTGGCTACCATTATAAGTACAGACGGTCCCTGTGATACGTGGTTGCAGATCCCGGTACTAAGGGGCCACGGTGGTGCAGCAGTAGAGTCACTGTCTTACGGCGCCAGAGACCCGGTTTATAAGTTCGGAAGTTCTAGGCCATTCAGCTCAACAAGTCTACTCCGTCAATCACTCATGGCTAATCTATCTATCCCTCTCAATCCTATTCACCTGCCCTTGCCCCGTAACCCCTGGCATCCTTACTAATCAAGAATCTGTCAATCTCTGTTTGATCCTAACAACAGGTGTTGTCTGTACAGAGTTTGTACCTTCTCCCCGTGACCTTGTGGGTTTTCTCCGGTTGGTCCAGTTTCCTCCCACACTCCAAAGACATACAGGTTTGTAGGTTGATTGGCTGCGGTAAAAATTTGCAAATTGTCCCTAGTGTGTAGGATAGTGCTAGTGTACGGGGATCGCTGGTCGGCGCGGACTCGGTGGGACGAAGGGCCTGTTTCCACATCGTCCTCCACTCTCAGCCTGGAGAATGGGCCTTGAACAGATGAGCTTCACTTTCAACCAAAGCAACAGAAGGTGTTTGAAACGCTGGAATGGGCACGAAAGAAACATTTTATGTTGCGTTTATTCCCAGGCGATCGTTTACAGTTCCCAGCTAATGTGCAAACCAATTAATACGCAGCAAATTGTTCGAGATGCACAGAACAAAACAAACATTTCCCCAGATGAACAAATGCACAGAGCAGAACAAACATTCCCCCATCCGCCACTTGCATTCCACGCAGTATTACACAGGGTACAGTGCCAGATTATAGTTTAATTGTTCAATGAAATCAATTGTTCAATATGATCGATGTTCATCAACATTCGCAAACATACTGTACAAAATGCACACAATTTCCATCAATATGCTTTGATCTTTCAAAGGAATTACGTGGTGCTTTGTAATTCCATGAAATGATTTAAAGCTTGCACTTTATGCCAATTAGAATGATAATCCATATGTTCAAATTCTTTGACTTATCACTGATGCTTTCAATGTGAAATTGTAAAATCCAAATATATTAAGCCAAAAATCCGCTCCATATTAATAATATTTATATCTCTGAAACCGATGAGCATCTGGCTTGTTATACGTCAAGGGTAGAAGTATTGAGCAAAACAATACATGTGCTGGAGTGAGAGGGAGTTAGATGTGGCCCTTGTGGCTAAAGGGATCAGGGGGTATGGAGAGAAGGCAGGCACGGGATACTGAGTTGGATGATCAGCCATGATCATATTGAATGGCGGTGCAGGCTTGAAGGGCCGAATGGCCTACTCCTGCACCTATTTTCTATGTATCTATGACTCAGTGGGTCAGGCAGCAACTTTGATGGGGATCAGATAGTTGATGATTCGGGTCGGGACTTTCCTCCAGACTAATTACAGTGTTGGGGGAGGGGGAGAAAGCGTGAAACAGAAGGGGGAGCTGGGGCAAAGTCTGGCAAGTCAGAACCTTTTTCCCCAGGATGGACATTTCCAATACTATGCGGCATAGCTATAAGGTGAGAGGGGAAAGTTTAAAGGAGGTGTGCAGTGCAACTTTTTAATGTGAAGAGTGATGGGGTCCTGGAACTCATTGCCAGGGGTGGTGGTGGAAGAAGACACGATAGTGGCGTTTAAGAGGCTTTTAGATAGGCACATGGAAACGCAGGGAATGGAGGGATACGGATCATATACGGGCAAATGAGATCAGTTTAACTTGGTATCATGTTCGGCATCTCTAATCTAAAATCTAAAGTAAGGAGATGAGAGGAGCTAGAATCCATGTTCTCACCTGTTTCTGTCGCCATTGACCCAGAGGAAAATTTCTCCCTTGCAAACGTTGGAGTCATAGAGCACAGAAACAGGCCCTTCGGCCCAGCTTGCCTATGCTGACCAAGATGCCCCATCTACACTAGCCCCACCTGCCTGCATTTGGCCCATTTCTCTCTGAACCTTTCTGATACATGTTCCTATGTAAGTGTTGTTATTGTATCAGGTTTCATGTACCCACCATCCTCTTTGTGGAAAGGTTGCTCTTCAAGTTCCTATTAAATCTTTCCCCTCTCACATAATACCCATGTTCTCTGGTCCCTCAACTACCTCCTTTGGCAGCTTGATGATCTGTGAGAATTTGTCTTTTCATTTAGGCATAGTATATATAGATCCAAGGTGTTTGGTTTTTTTTGTTGCAAAATTTGAGTTACTCCAGCATTTTGTGTCTATCTTTGGTTTAAACCAGCATCTGCAGTTCCTTCCGACACACTTAAATACTCAAAACCTCCTTCACCTGTATCCATCCATCACTTGCCAGGCCTTGTCCCATTCCCCTCCCCACCTCTCTTCCAGCTTTCTCCCCCTCTGCTACAATCAGCCTGAACTAGGGCCCCAATCCAAAATGTCCCTATCCATGTTCTCCAGAAATACTGACTTTGTGTATTTTTTTTAAATAACCCAGCATCTGCAGTTCCTTGTCAATGGTTCAATGGTGCTTCATTAGTCACATGTGCAACTGCACAGTGAAATTCTTTTTGTACATTTACCTATGCGGGCGCCGCCATGTTTTGGCGTCATTTCCAAAGGCCAGAGCCGCCCATGTGCTCGGTCCACAGGAGCGGTTCCCAATCCAGTTAATCCCCAGACTCCTGCATGGCCTCTCTCCGTCGCCTTCAACCGGATCAGCCCACAAACCTACGTCCCTCTCCTCGCCCGGCCAACTTTGTGTCCCACAGGCGTCTCCTGCCGCCGACATTGAAGACGCTGGAGGCATTACCCCGGTTCACCCTCCTACCAGCCCTCGCTCCTCGTGTCAGACGTCTCCAGCGGCTCCCGCCTGGTTCTGCGGTTTAAGACTACAAATATCACAGTATTAACCCACAGTATTAACGGATCCACAACAAAAATACAGTCACACAAATCTCCTTTCCATCCCTGTGCCCACCCCCAGAACACAATGAGGTTCAGTGATGAATAAAAGATTCTTGTTGATGATCCAGCAAAAGCAACTTGTTGTGCCAAAAAACAATTTTGTTTCTATCTGTTCTCAGTGAAATGTGTCTAGATTAGGAAGATATAAAACAAAATCCATGAAATATCCAAAGTGTGTATGCTGGCCATGATTCAAGATAATATTTCTTTCACGGTCAGTTGGGACTCCAAATAAAGTAGTTTTTCTTTTATCATGCAGTGTACAACCTGATTTTGCTCAAACTATTAACGAAGCTCCTGGCAAGGTTACGTCTCTTATTTTGCTTCCACTGAAGATATTTCCTAGCTGAGCCAATGGCAGACACTGGAGGGGGCATAGGTTTAAGGGGAGAAGGGCAAAGTTAAAAGATGTGCGGAGCATGCTTGTTACAGACTGTGGGTGCCTGGAACGCACAGTTAAGGTTGGTGTTAGAGGTTTAGTCTAGTTTACAGATACAAAATGCTGAGGTTAATCAGCAAGTCAGGCAGCATCTCTGGAGAAAAGGAATTGGTGAAATTCCGAGTCGAGACTCTTCTTCACACCCTCTGGAGAAAAGGAATAGGTGATGTTTCAGGTCGAGGCGTTAAGTTTAGTTTAGTGACACAATGTGGCAACAGACACTTCGGCCACTGAGTCAATGCCGACCTATGATCAACACGTATACCGCACTAGGGGCAATTTTATAGAGGCCAATTAACCTAGAATCCTGCATATCTTTGGTATGTGGAAGGAAACTGGAACGTGCAAACTCCGTACAGACAGAACCTGTAATCAGGATCAAACCCGGGTCTGTAAGGCATCAATTCTACCGCCATTGTGCCACCCTGGAGAGAGGTAGTTACGATAGTGATGGTTAAGGGGCTTTTAGAAGGGCACAAGAATGTTCAGGGAATTAAGGAATATGGATCAGGTGCAGGCACATGAGTTGGTCTTGGCATCATGTTCAGCACAGCCACTGTGGGCTGAAGGGCCTGTTCCTGTGCTGTACCTTTCAATGTTCTGTTGGATTTACCTGGCAAGTTTTTTTTACACAGAGAGTGGCAAGTGCCTGGAATGCATTGTCAGGGGTGACGACAGTAGATACAATGCCAATGCATTCATGAGGCATTTAGCCAGTCATATGGACAGGCATGGTATGGAGGGATATGGACCAGCTGAGTGCTTTAAATTGGCATCATGGTTGGCACAGAATTTGTGGGCCGATGGGTCAGTACAAAATGTACAGTTTTATGATGACACAAGGAACTGCAGATGCTGGAATCTTGAGCAAAACGCAAATTGCTGGAGTATCTCAATGGGTCAGGCAAGAAGTGCCAGTACGCTGAACTGATCGTTGGTTAAATGACCAATAGGGAACTTGTAGCCCTCAAAATGTGTAGGAAGGAAATGCAGATGCCGGTTTATACCAAAGATAGATACAAAAAGCTGGTGTAACTTAGCGGGTCAGGCAGCATCTCTGGAGAAAAGGAATAGGTGACCTTTTGGGTCAGAATCCTTCTTCAGGCTGAAAGTCTGGAGCGAGAAATAAACTGGAGGTGGAAAAAAGGCCAGAACAAAGCAGGGCCGGCAACAGATGACCTCTGGAAGGGTGGAGCCCATAATGGCCCACTGCTGGCTGGGGAAGGTGTGATAATGAGAGTGATACGTGGATGTGAACAGTGGCACTATTAGAACAAATTAGGGTGAGGACTGGGGGAGAGAGAGGACGGGAGGGAATGCAGGATTTACTTAAAATTAGAGAAATCAATATTCATACCGAAGATGGACACAAAATACTGAAGTAACTCAGCGGGACAGGCAGGAGAGAAGGAAGGGTTGACGTTTCGGGTCGAGATTCTTCTTCAGACTTCAATATTCATACCACTGGGGTGTAAGCTGCCCAAGCGAAATATGAGGTGCTGCTCCTCCAATTTGTGAGGGGCCTCATTCAGACAGTGGAGGAGGTCCAGGACAGAAAGGTCAGTATGGGAATGGGAAGGGGAGCCCTCAGCTATT
This sequence comes from Amblyraja radiata, assembly GCF_010909765.2. Classification (NCBI taxonomy): domain Eukaryota; kingdom Metazoa; phylum Chordata; class Chondrichthyes; order Rajiformes; family Rajidae; genus Amblyraja; species Amblyraja radiata. The sequence continues at coordinate 34,233,834 of NC_045970.1, read as the reverse complement.
TCCTCTTAGGTACCTGTGATGCTGATTGGGGCATGTCTATCTATTATATCTATCTATGTACTCCACCAGGCTGCCTGAAGTGGATAATAAGCTCCTTGCTGACATTGAGGGAGAGGCTGTTGTCCGCTCGGAATGGAGATTAGGAAGCAGAGTTGAAAATACATGTAACTAGATACTTAGGATGGCTTCATGCCAAGAAGCTGGCATTTTTCAACAATTCCACACATTTATCTTGAATATCAAGTTCTATATAATTTTGTTATTAACAATGGAAGATTGAAGAAAACAGCAATGCTCCCTGTCAATTTCTCAACACTTCTTCAGTCTAAGTTTGATCACAGTCCACATTGTTCTCTTATATATAAAATTGGCTTCAAAAACTTAATTTACAGAGTTTGATGCATTGACTCGCCTTCCTGGAGATTTGAAAGGCCCTGTGAAAATGATTGAATCAATGAATACATTTACTTTTGAACAGTAAAAACCAATAAAGGACTTAAAGAAGTAATGCCCCCAAATACTTTCTTCTTAGCCTCGATTTAAGTCAGTATTGAAAGTATTGGTATTTGTATTAGTTTTTATCTTGTCACATGTACCAAGGTATCGTGAAAAGCTTTTGTTTGAGTGCTATCCAGAGGACATAGGTTGAAGGTGAAAGGGGGAAAATTGAATAGGAACATAATGGGAACATTTTACCCCCAAATGGTGAAGAGGGAATTGAATCAGATAATATTACACATCAAGCCACACACAAGTACAACAGGTACAACACCCCAGTAAAGGAAAATACTGGAGTGCAGAAGAGAGTGTTACAGCATTACAGTTACAAAGAAAAGTCCAATGTCTGCAATGAGGTAGGTTGGAAAACCAAAACTGCTCTTCTTAGTCCTTCAAATTTATTTTTAAGTACATCCTCCACTCTGAACCCCACTTAAGGGCCTGTCCCACGAGCATGCGACTGGGACAGGCCATACGGCTCAAGCGACCACGTTAGGTTGCGCTTGCCGCATGGCCTTGCGGGGCCGGTCCCACTTCGATCGCCGGAGCCGTATGGAGTTCTGCGGAGCTGGTCTCGACATCGCGCGGGGCTCCTAAAAACTGACACTGTCCAAAAATTCCGCGCGGCAATGGCCTGCCGGCCCGCAGCCGCATTGAGGCCGTACGCACCGCCTCGACGGGCGTGCGCAGTGTCTCGACGCCATACGCAGCGTCTTGACGACGTACGTCATGCGCCAACTTCCCGCGGACTTCGCTCGAACTTCACGTCCACTCATACGGGATCACTTGACCTCCGCGCGGCCCCCGCTTCCGGTTTGGTCACGCTCGCCGCATGCAGCCGCATGCTGGTGGGACAGGCCCTGTACGGGGATCACTCGACCTCCGCGCGCCCCCCGCTTCCGGTTTGGGCGTGCTTGCCGCATGCAGTCGCATGCTCGTGGGACAGGCCCTTTACTCTTTCTACACTCCTGTTAGGGCTCCCTTATTTTCAGTTCTGCATTGTTGCCTTTTACTCCCTTATTTTTTTTCCATCCACAGCAGCGGCACAGCAGCGCCAAAGACCCGGTTTCGATCCTGACTACGGATGCTGTCTGTACAGAGTTTGTATGTTCTCACTGTTAACCGCCTGGGTTTCCTCCGGGTGCTCCAGTTTTCTCCCACTCCCCAAACACGTGCAGTTTTGTAGATTAATTGGCTTCTGTAAATTGGCCCCAGTGTGTAGGATATAACTAGTGTACAGGTGATCGAAGGTGGGCGAGGACTCAGTGGGTCGAAGGGCCTGTTTCCATGCTGTACGTCTGAACTAAACTAAGCAATCTTTATTATCCCCTGACCTTAAGGACCCTAGGACCTGCCTTCCACACCCCCAAAACACGTTGGCCCTGCAATCTCATTACATCACCGTTAAATGACTCCCACTTGGTGTATGTGTACCTACCTATCCCCTACACCCTAGTGTGTGGGATAGAACTAGTGTACGGAGGTGATTGTGAAAGAAGAAACAGCAAATGCTGGGTTAAACCGAAAATGGACATAAAAAAAAGTAGACTAACTCAGCGGGTCAGGCAGCCTCTCTGGAGAAAAGGTGCAGGTGTCATTTCGGGTTGAATGCCTTCTTCAGACGGGGAGTGAGTGTTTGGCGATGCGTACTCGGTGGGCTGAAGGGCCTGTTTCCACATAGTATCTCTAAACTAAACTAAAACAAAAGAAAGCCTTCGGGGTGGCACGGTGGCGCAGCGGTAGAGTACTTTCCTCCCACACTCCAAAGACGTACAGGTTTGTAGGCTAATTGAATTTGTTAAAATTATAAATTGTCCCCAGTGTGTGTTGGATAGTGCTAGTACATAGGGATTACTGGTCGGCGTGGACTCGGTGAGCCAAAAAGGGCATGTTTCCACCCTAAACCAAACTATAAGTACAGTAGATGCCAACAGTCTGTCTTGCGATATTCATATCAGTCCTCCCCCATTTCTGGACCTTAATTTCCATCTTGCTTCCAATTTCTCATCAACCAATTTGCCATTCTAGGGCTAAAAGGAAGTTGCTGACAATGATGAGATGTAGGATTTAAAACCACGACATTAAAAGCTACTCCTGCAGATGTAACTGCTACATGTAACCCTTCAATCATAACGCTCAACGTTAAAGTACTTTCCCAATGTGACCTGTCTGTTTCTAATTCTCAAAACAACGTCGGTTAACATTATTCCGTAGCTGAACGAAAAGGATTTGCATTTGTAATAGATGACATGAAGCACTTTGACACCAAAATCAGAGTGGTGCAATTTATCAGTGTGTTAGGTGTAAATTCATTCTCACAACCACAATGAAACCAAAATTGATGCAAGTACTTGGGTAGCAGCAATAGAGAAGCAAAGAATTACATTTACGCAGTGCTTTTTATAATCCCAAGACAATGTAAGATACTTTTCCACTAATTAATGACTATTTAAACCATAGCCACAATTGTAACCTGAGAAAGTAGAAACCACTTTATGTATAGCAGGCTTCCATAAACGGCACTGCAATAATAGTTTGTTTTAATGATGTCAATTGAGGGTTAGCTATCAAATAGAACGCCGAAATATTGCCATGGGATCTTATACCACTGAGAGAGGTTTCATTTAAAGTCCACAAGGATTACTCTGTAAAGCTAATAAATAATTCAGGCCTAAGCGGTCTTCCAGGAACTCTATGCACTAAAATGAAGAACACGGAGTCATAGAGTTATGGAGACGAACAGCACGGAAGCAGGCCCTTCAGCCCGACTTGCCCATGCCGACCAAGATGTCGACACTAGTCAAGGCGCCAGGCGGTGGAGGGCTCTACCCGAGCCGGCTGCCTGCCCCTTTTCCGGGGTTACGTCCGTGCCCGGGTGGGGTTAGAAAGGGAATACGCCCTGTCCACGGGCACCCTGGGGGAGTTCTGGGACCGCTGGGCTCCGCGGGGTGTTGAATGCATCCTCAATAAGGATTGTAACATAGCTGTATAGTAGTTTATTGTGGATATATGTTTGTATTGTATTATGGTGGTGGGTTCTGGTTTGTTTTATTGTAGTGTAAATATTATTTTTTAATAATTGAATACATTTTTTGATTTAAAAAAAAAGAATAAATGAATGTCGACACTAGCTCCTATATACTCTATATGGACACAAGGCCATTGTACCAAAACCTTTCTTGACCACCCTATCTACCTGTGACGCCACTTTCAAGGAACTATGTACCTCCACTCCTAGATCCATCTGTTCTACAACACTCCCTGGGTCTACAACACTCCCTGCCATTCAATGTGTAGGTCCTGCCCAAAATGCAACACCTCGCACTTACTTACTTAGACTTAGTTCCTCCCACACTGTTGAGTGCATTGGGCAACAAGTTATTGCCATTCTGTTAGATTATGTGCGACGTCTTCCCCCTCGATAGGTTAGCGTCCCGGGCTTCCAAATCCTTCTGGAATGTTCGCCTCCATGTGAGTTTTGGTCGGCCTCTTTTCCTTCTTCCCTCAGGTTGCCATGTCATTGCTATCTTACGTGCACGTTCTGGTGACATTCTGAATACATGTCCTGCAAATTTCATCCTGTGTCCCTCTATGTCCTGGCTGAGAGGCTTTGTTGCAGTTTCCCCAGTAGATCTTCTCATTTGTGATGTGGTCTCTGGATCTTCCTCAAGCAGCGTTGTTGGAATGCATCCAATTTATTTTTCATCTTCACATTGATTTTCCATCTCACTGACATAGAGGGCTGTAGGGAGGACTACGGACTGGAGAAGCTTGACTTTTAGCATCTTGGATATCCCGCCACTAGACCATATTGGCTGCATGCGTCTGAAGACTGATGCAGCTGTACCAATTCGGGAGTTGATGTTGACCTCCACATCTCCATCTACTGTGAACATGCTGCTAAGATAGGTAAATCTTGTGGCGTTTTCCATAGGTTGCCCATTGATTATCAGTTGGTCTATTGGCTGCTGGTCTCCAGTCTGCATAGTCTTAGTCTTCTGACAGCTGATCTTTAATCCAACCTTTGATGCATTCTCCTCCAGAGCAGTTGTTATCTCTTGAAGGGCGTGTCTCGACTCTGCTAGCAGTGCAATGTCATCGGCAAAATCTAGGTCTGGGAGGCGTCATCCTGTTCTCCACATTATTCCAAAGTCAGGTTTGTTCATTGTCCTCCGCATGACATAGTGGATCATGACAATAAACAATAATGGGGGGGTAGAAGGAAACCTTGTCTTACGCCTGTGACAATGTCAAAGTATTCTGTGTTTCCTGAATCAACCTTGATGCAGCGACTGGATACGTCGTAAAGGTTCTTGAGGATGTTTATGAAAGCCTCTGGGATGCCATACACTCTATGTACACTATCGAATGCCTTTGTGAAATCAACAAAGTTTATTAGTATTGGCTTCTGAAATTCTAGGCATTGTTCCACCACATTTTGTAACACAAAGATCTGTTCACTGCAGGATCTTCCCATGCAGAATCCTGCTTGTTCATCACGGTTTCATATCCAGAGCTGCTCTAAGATGATGTAGCAGTATAGAACAAAGCATTTTTTTACATTACCTACATTAAACTCCATTAACCATTACTCAGCCCATTTGCCCCATATTTGAATAATTAGCGTAATGAAGGAGGCCATTTGGATCTTCAAGTCTGCAGCAGTGTTACGTAAGATAGTCCAGCTATATCTGCTCTCGGCACCTTACCATTCAGTAAACTAATTCCTTTCAAATATTTCTCCAGCTTCCTTCTGATACCGCTGTTAAATTTGCCCCCTTGGCAATGCAGTCCATACCCACGCTTTCAAAATATCTGATTCCCTTGTCAATTTTGCCAACCAATTTCATGCTGCACTATCTAGTTCTTGCCTGTCTGCGGATGACAACAGCTCTCTCTATCTTCTCTGCACGGTGGTGCCGCGGTAGAGTTGCTGCCTTATAACATCAGAGACGTGGGATCGATCCCGACTACAGATGCTGTCTGTGGGCAATTCCATAATTTCGGACGTACATTTCAGACACTTAAATGAGTTGCCAATGGAAAAATAATTACAAACAAGGAATTTTTATTTGACCAACATGTGACATCTACTGAGTAGAAAACAATCATATTTATAAATATAGTACAAACACCATAATGACCTTGTACTAATTAAAATATACCAGGTGGGCAGACATTCACAGAAAAGTGTGTTTTTCTGACATTGGAAATTCAACTGAAAATCTCTGAAGTATACTGGCTTTTTCTCAAAAATCATGAGAAATGGCAAGAATAATGTGTCATTTCTACTTTCAAGTAATGAATAATTAAGTTTTTTCTTTGTGTCGGATGTACAATGTCGGACGTACAGTACTGTTGTGTCGGACGTATATGTGTGTATGTCTATTTGTTGCAGACATTTTGTTGGTAATTAAGCCCTTATTACATCACTAACTACTTGACTTTGTATTACATGACAAATGAAACACACCATGGGTAACATTACTTATTGATAATATTAATGACATTTATAAAGCACTTAATACAATACCTTATGTTTCTGAGCGCTGTGAACAACAACCAAATATTACAAATATCACAAAACTCAACAAAGCGATATCAAACTTAAACAAAATAAACCTAATCAAACACAAAACAAAGAAAGTAACCATTAACCATATATTCTTGATAACACTATTAAAATGGGTTTTAATGTATTTGACAGATAGATTTTCATGTACAGTGTGCATTGGGATCATGTTATTAGATCTGGAACACCTTTTCCCTTCAGAATGATTAAATTGAAAATAAAGCTGCTCATAAATTTGAGATCTGGTATATAACTCTGTATATTGGAGTACAATTTGAATACTGTTAATGCAACTGTGAAAGTAACATCTAATCCAACAACTTTAGACTTACTGAATTGTGATGCCTTCAAACAATGGTAGAACATTCTCGCAAATTTATTATTTCGTTCCTCTCACACATTGTACAAGTGAATATTGTTTTTATTTTAATGACTCAGAATTAGAAACAAAAACACTAAGGAACATGTGAAAAGATTATAACCAAGGTATTTTTATACTTTTTTTTGGCTATCCTGTTCAAGTTCATGTTCACACAGAAAGGGGTGGAGGACCTAAGGGAAAAGGGCTTAGAAAGTAAAAATGTACTGTCCCCTGCTGCCAGCGACCACTGGTGGAGATATCTTTTTGATAACATCCTTCCTGAAATAGAAAATTTGATCTGGGTGTTGTGGCCATCTCCAGTGCTTGATGCATAACATTGACCTTGTGATCAGTGTTATTGGGACCAAATTCAATGACTTCACCAAGGAAAGTTTCCCCTTGATAGGCAACCAACACCCAGTCTCCAATTTGTATTATAATTCATCACTTTCATCATCAGATGATTCATCCATGCTGTCAAGCGACTCATTGAGGTCCACAACCACCTCTCTGATGCGAACATGCATACTCGCTACTGTTGGACATGTCACTGACAAGCAAGTGATGTTGTCCAACTGGTACCACACTATGAATTTTGTGCGTGTTTGGTACAAGTATTGTGGTTTGCCAGAATGCCTCCAAATTCTCTCTCTTCTCTGCAATTGTCACAAACGCACATGGCCAAAAAGTGTGTTCTGCTAAAGCTTGAAACACTTTTGGGCAGTTGCTCAATTTTGGTTAAGCAGTTTTATAGAACTAGTGACCTACAGTGTAGAATCCAAGACATAAATATCTTCAGGTTGCCTTGAAAGTGACACATTTAGCAGCTGGACAGTCTCAGAATCTTGAGAAGCCTGGATTACATCATGAGGCATGAAGGCCTACATGAATGCTTACCTGTTTGAACACACCAGTGTGCAAGAACACCTCTTTTCCATCGGCTTCACACTATTGAAATTATGATCTTAGTAAACATGTGTTGGAAACAAAGTTTTATTAATAATAGTGTTACACACTTATAATGATGCAGAGATATTGTGCTGTAATTACAAGGCCTTAAGACATAGTAATATGGCAGAAACGTATTCATTATTAATGCCGTGCAGATGTACATAAATATATGATGTCGGACTTACAAAAAAAAGTGTACGTACGACCACACATTTTTTCCTTAATTAGAGATAATTAAATAAATCTAATGTACAGTCTTTGCAGAGGATCTAAAACTTGCTTTGCATTGAGATCCTTCAGTTAATTGGGTTCTTTGTCTTTTTGTAAAATTAAAAATCACATTTTTTTGTGTCGGACGTACATGACCAAAGTACATATAATATTATAAGTAATAAATCATAACTTTAAAAAGTTTCACATTTTCTAATGTATGATCATGGATACATTGGTTATACCTATTATAGAATGACATCATTCACTTCATTTTCTTTTAGAAAAAACAATAAATTAATTAGTACATGCAAGTGGCAATATATTGGCTGTCGTTGTATGCTTCCGTCGGAGCAGTCTGGTGACCTTGAACCTGGTCCAGTGTATCTGTAACTTACATATTTTGATAGTTCACATCTTTACCTTTAAAATGATATAACATTTGAACCAATTTGATTATTTTGAAAATTTGGCCTACTGGTTGACATATTTATGGAACTTCCCGTGACCGTGGGGTTTCCTCCGGGTGCTCGGGATTCCTCCCACACCCCAAGACATAAACCCTAGGAATTGTAAGTGCTAGTATACAGGGATCGCTGGTCAACGCAGACTTGGTGGGCCGAATGGCTTGTTTCCGTGCCATATCTCTAAACCAAACTAATGCTCTCTGAACCCTTCATGGTTTTAAATGCCTCCACAAAATCTTCCTGAAATCCTCTTTCAGGAATAATCCCAGTTTCTCCATCAATGCACTCCTCTATCACACCAAATCCTCTCCTCGCAGGAATCACAAGTAAACCTCTAGTGTAGCTGCAACAAAGCCCTCACATCCCCCTCTCCCCCACCCCCCCCCCCCCCCCACCCCCAAATGTGTAGTGTCCAACAGTGGACCAGAATATGTCGGTAAGAACTGCAGATGGTGCTTTACAAAATGCTGGAGTCACTCAGTGGATCAGGCAGCATCTCTGGAGAAAATAAATAAGGGACGTTTCGGGTCGAGACTCTTCCTCAGACTGAGACTCATGGGAGAGAGGGAAACTAGAGGTATGAAAAGGTTCAGGATAAATCTGAGCCGGCACTATTGACCAAGGAAAGGTGGAGCCCACAATGGTCCATTGTTGGCTGTGGAAGAGGTGATAACAAAGGGATATATGGATGCGAGAAGTGGTACTGGCAGGACAACTAGTGTGGGGGAGGGGTGGAGAGAGCGAATGCAGTGGGGTGGGGAGAAGAACGCCTGCACTACTGCGCTGCCCAATTGGATTAAGCAGAGAATTAGCTAGTGGTAGTAGGAACCACAGTGGAGGGGGTGAGTGGTGAAAACCAGTGTTGGCCCTGTGGGCCGAAGGGCCTGTTTTCACCCTGCATCTCGAAACTAAACTAAAATAATCCAAAATTAGGAAGACAGGAAAGTATGGAGGGCATAAACTAGCAAAATGGAACAAAGAAATTGTTGGAAAACCCAATTAATCAAACGTTATTTAAGAGCAATCTTACAAAACACAAACATAGAATTGCATTGTATTATCATAATAGTCCAAGTCAATATCTATAGGCCAGAATATGTTTTATGTTACGACAAAAGCCATATTCTTTAGTGCATGCAGTATAATGGAAATGTTGTTATAATAATTTCAGCCAACTCTATATTTCAAATAGCAATTGCAATGTTTCCTTTAGAACACACATCTTTAGGGTGGACAATTGCAATAAATTAATCAGTATGATACTTTTATCTCACCTCAGAAAGTTTGCTTTTGTAAAATTTGAGCTGTTCTATATTAACATTCAATAGTCCCATTTTCATTCTTAATCTCACCTCCCTTCTCCTGATGACATTTACCTCATCGCGGAGTGAAGGGATCCCCTGTGTAAGACAATCTAGATTCAGGCACAATGCTGAATTATTGTTTAATTATTCTCTCCATTTTATTCATTTCTTTTCTCGTATTAGAGTCAAGGGAGACTGAAGGGAAAATTTCATGATGATTGATTGATAGGTCCACACACCTGCTCCTCTGTAGGTCAATTAGCTGCTGATGGTGCTGCTTAATTAATCAATTAACGTGGACATTTCATCCTTACTTATTCTCTTCAGGCACAAAGCTCTCTGGTCCTTAGAATTAGGTTATATGTGAAAAATCAAATGCTGTTGAATGTCCTCACTGCTCTCTTAAGTAGATGGATTGAACATAGATGATATAGCATTGAAGAGAACAGTGCAGCAAAAGGAACTGGCTTACAAAAAAGAAGATAGATGCAAAAAGATGGAGTAACTCAGTGGGTCAGACAGCATCTCCAGAGAAAAGGAATAGGTGACGTTTCGGGTCGAAACCCTTCTTCAGACTGAGAGACAGGGCAAAGGGAAATGAGAGATATAGACGCTGATGTAGAGGGATTGTAGAATAAATGAATGAAAGATATGCAACAAAAGTAATGATGATCTTCTTCTTCTTATCGAGTCCACACACAAGATTAGAAGTTGTTCAGCCAGAGCTGAACACACTTCTCGGCATCTGCACAATGGTGTCTGTCTTGCGCTTCTTGTGCTTCTTGTGCGTGGTGGTGGAAAGATTGGTTGAAACAGGGCCGCGACGTGAACGCTCTTTCCTTGGCCCCAGTAATGATGATAAAGGAAACAGGACATTGTTAGCTGTTCATTTGGTGAAGCACAAGTACAGACAATGAGACTAAACAAGATGACTTTGAAGCTGGTACGACTGGGGAGGGATGGAGAGAGAGGGAATGCAGGGGTTACTTGAAGTGGGAGAGATCAATATTCATACCACTGGATTGGAAGCTGCCCAAGTAAAATATTACAAAAATAAATGCTGGAGTAAGTCAGCGGCTCAGGCAACATCTCTGGAGAACATGGATAGATGACGTTTCAGGTCAGGACTTTTCAGACTCCAGGCTTTCGTGGCAGTAGTGGATCTTCTGAGGCAGAATCTAATTGTACTTCTTTGCCTTTACATCAGTTCAGGATTGAATTAATCCACACATTGTACAGTTTTATATCTACCAAGATCATGATTTAGGTTTACTTTACGTTTACGTTTATTATTGCCATTTGTACCAATGTACAGTGAAAAAGCTGGGCTTTGCATTGCTATGCAATCAGATCAGATAATAAATACCATACATAAATACAATCAAGTCAAACTCAAGTTCAATAAATAGAACAAAGGGGAAAAGACAGATTGTAGAATATAGTTCTCAACATTGTAGCACCTCAGCTCCATTGACAGAGTCCAATGTCCGCCATGGGGCAGAGGTGAATTGAACAGCACTGTGATAAAGCCAAGCCTTATATATTTTGTCCATCCATTCAACACAAAAGATTTGCAGAGCATTTCACACAAAATAATTCTATAATGGAATAGGAGAACATAGTTATTACATTTGGTTGTTACAAGCAATTTTATTTTAATGCTCTAGAAGCCTTGATTGCCATACTGTTTGGATATTCATTATACTGACATAGTAATTCATGATTTGATGTTGCTGCACAATAGTACAAAATCCAACAGAAATGTTTCAATGTGGCAAGTGATTACTTATGCTTAGGGATTGTTTAAAATATTTTTGCCTCTCGCTAAACCATATCTGATTAAAGTCATTTATCATAGGTAGACAAAAATACTGGAGAAACTCAGCAGGTGAGGCAGCATCTATGGAGCGAAGGAAATAGGCGACGTTTCGGGTCGAGACCCTTCTTCAGACATTTGTCATCCTCTCTTTCAGTGTCTCCATCTTTCTCTAACTCAGTCGTCCAGAATGTTATGGGTTCAATTCTCACTCCTGGGATTAGAGCACAATATTCTCCAGTGACTATGGTTGAGAGGGAGGACACAGTTGGAGGTGCCAGCTTCACAGTGAGCTCCTAAATTATCTCTCCCTCCCACCTGTTACAATCAATATATCCCACAAAGTCAAACGGCAAAATTGTGGGCGGCTAATTTAAAAATAAGGAACTGAAGAAACTTGAATGCTTGAATTATTGTCGCATGAGTAAATGCACCGTGAAATTATTTTCTTACAAACAGTCCAGTAGACCATTGCCATACCCAAGCACAATCTCCCATTAGCAAAGTGTACAGAAATAGTCTATTGAGCCTGCATGCAAGAGGCGCCATGTTTTGCCACCATTTCAAGGTCCAGTCCGCGTATGAGTGGTGCCCGATCCAGGCAAGTCCCAGGCTCCTGCAGGCCTCCTGCCATCGGGTTCCATCGACGTGTGGAACGAACTGTAGTCCCTCTCCTCGTCCGTCCACTTTGTGCCTCAGGGGCGTTTCCTGCCGCTGACCTGGAAGGTGCAGTAGAACGGATCCCGGTCCCTCTCCTACCAGCCTTGCTCCTCATCCGTCACATCCGTCGTCACTGCCGGCTCCATCCTCCCCATCTTTGGTCTTTGGGAAAGAGCAGGGCCAGCTCGGCGGCCTCCCCCCTCCTGATCGCAGCCTGCAGGGTCTTCGTGAGTCTGGCTGCAGGGGACGTGCAGGGGCCAGCTCGGCAGCTTTCCGCCAACAGACGCAGCCCGCTGGGAGACTTCAAGGCGAAGACGCAAGAGACTGCGGATGCTGTAATCTGGAACAAAAATCACACTGCTGGAGGAACGCAGCGGGTCAAGCAGCATCGTTGCTTTCGATTTTAGACTTTAGAGTTACAGCGCAGAAAGAGATCCTTCGGTCCACCAAGTCCGCACCGGCCAGCGATCACCCCGTACACTAGCACTATCCTACACACTGGGGACATTTTCAATTTTACAAAGCCAGTTAACCTATAAACCTTCAGGTCTTTGGAATGTGTGAGGAAACCAGAGCACCCGGAGAAAACCCACACGGTCACAAAGAGAACATACAAACTCCATGCAGACAGCACCCGTAGCCAGGATCGAACCCAGGTCTCTGGCGCTGTCAGGCAGCAACTTTGCTGCGGTGCCACTGTGCTGCCTTCTAGTTCATTCTTTGATAATCTTCCATCAAAATGTTTAAAAGTATATTAAAGGTGCAATATCAAGATACTGTAAATTGTTATTGTAATGTATCACTCTTGGTGTTCAATGATTGGAGATAGAAAGAATGATGATATAACTTGTACACAAGATATCATATGCTTGACATGTGCTTGACAGCCCATTGCTCAAACTCTTCCCATCAAAGCCAATTAATCATCCCTTAGAGACACATGAAACTGCAGATGCTGAAGTCTAGATCAAACGACAAAGTGCTGGAGTAACTCAGCAGGTCAATCAGCGTCTATCAGGGAAGGGACATGCAACATTTTGGGTCAGGACCTATATCAAGAACCAGAGGACATAGGTTTAAGGCGAAGGGGGAGAGATTTTATAGGAATCTGAGAGGTAACTTTTTCACATAGGGTGGTGGGTGTATGGAATGAGCTGCCAGAGGAAGGTAGTTAATGCAGGGACTATTGCAACATTTAAGAAACAATTAGACAGGTACATGAATAGGACAGGTTTAGAGGAATATGGGGCCAAACGCAGGTAGGTGGTTCTGGAGTAGTTGGGACATGTTGGTCGGCATGGGCAAGTTGGGGCCGAAGAACCTGTTTCCACACTGTGTGACTATGACCCCACTTCTTAATCCTGACTTTGTGCTTGCATCAATCTTCGAGCTGTTTCATGTGCCTTTAAGAGATAAGTCCCTTGATTTGTTTTATTTTGATTTTTAGCTTCCCAACACAGAGCATTTTCTTTCCGGGGGAATTTATCCTGGAAGATGAATGTCTGCCCCAAAGCTTTATGGAACTATATCTATTTCTGAATCTGATTTGACAAAAATAAATGGAACAGCCAGGCTTAACAATAAAATTGAAAGACCAGGCGGCAGGCAGGGGTGTGATAGAAAAGCAAGGCAAGGGCACTGAGTCATTGGGAGATAAAGCACAACCTTAGTCACGATGTAGCGGAGTGGACTATAGTCTTCGATGAGTTCATTCATGTGATGTAAGCATCACTGTGAATACCAATTTATTTTGCCTGTCTTTAGCCACCTCCATGGTCCATGTGGCAATAGTTCTCCCACTCAGCACAGCAGTTTTAACACAGCAGAGGGGTTAACTGGGCCATTACAGTGGGCAGTTATGAATTAATCATATTGACGTAGAAATGGAGTAACCTACAGGTCAGACCAGATAATAGATTACCTTTCTTCAAGAGCACGGAAATACCATGCCAGTGGCTTGTGGTCGCCCACACTGATACTAACTCTTTTAATTCTGTATTTGTTTAAGTAACTGAATTTAAAAGCCCCAGCTGTCATGGGATTTGAACTTGCCCCCTCTCACTATTCCTGGCCTCGGATATATTTGGTCCAGATACATGCACTATCATCACAGAGAGTGACAACGTCGAAAGGAAGGATATAAATTGGGGAAAGGCCGCCACTGCACCACTCTCATCAATTTAAGCTGGAACGGGTGCAGAGAATATTTTTGAGGATGTTGCCCGGATTAGATGCCCTGAGCTACAGAGAGAGGTTGAGCAGGCTAGGGCTTTGTTCGCGGGAGGTTGAGGGGTGATCTTATATTCTACTGGGATTCTGAGGAAGGGTCCCGACATGAAACACCGTAAATAGCTTGTTCTAAGCTCCCCCTGTCTAGTTCCAGTCAATAAAATACTGAATCAAGCACTTGAGCAACTAAACTTTATTTTGGATAACACAGTAACAGTTCTCTATAATATACCTAACCACGGTGGGGTTCGATCCTTGTATCTGCTTGGCCAAGCCCTTCTAGCCTCGTGCAAGCAGAGACCCTGCAAAAGATCACGCAGTCCCAAGTGTTCTTCCAGAAGATCGACATCGGACCTCATGGCAGCTACCTTTTATAGTTCCCGAACCTCGAGGGGCCGAACCAAATGGGGGTGGTCTCTGTGCAGTACAATAACACATATCGATTAACACAGTATATGATAGACAGTTCCCTAACCCAATAACACAGTAACTATACATTGTATTCGAAAGGAGCTTCTAGAAGGAAGCAAACAAGCAACATGTGCCCTGGGATTCAGACAGTTCCTCCAAGGCTCATCATTTCAACCAATCAGCAACTATCCAATAGGCTTTGCAACATTGTTTAAACTATGTATATCTGGTTTGGCATTGACCCAATCGTTCCATGCATTTTACACCTCATTGTAAGACTTCTGCAGATGTCCCATTCTTTTCCTGCAGCTCTTATCTAGGCCACAGACAAACTGGCACCATTCAGCTGCTTGTCCCAGTTCTGCAAAAGCACATTTAACTTGACCAAAAATGGCCTAGCAGCACACAAGCCTTTTCTCCATTTTAATGTCCTGGCTGCTCCAATTTAGCCAGGATTAACAATGCCACATATTCCTTTCCTCCAGAGGTGCCGCATGACCTGTTGAGTTACTACAAAGATTTGTGTCTTTCTTCTCTGCATATGGGTCACAGGATTTCCAATGCCATTTTGGAAAAGCACAGCTCAGGTTTCTGTGATATTTAGGACAAGGAACTGATGCCAACCTTGGTATCCTCTACCATCCTCAACACAAGTTTCCTGAACCCCCACTCTATCAAATGAATCACAAGTGGAGATGGTCAGAAGCTTCATGTTTCTGGGTGTAAATATCACCAACAATTGACGCCATGGTCAAGAAACTACGCTAACGCTTCTACTTCCCTCAGAAGGTTAGGGAAATCAACATGTTTCCAATGATTCTTACTCATTTCTACAGATACACCATAGAAAGCATCCTATCTGGGTGCCTCACAGCTTGGGTAGGGGCAACTGGTCTGCCCAGACTGCAAGCAATTGCAGAGAATTGTTGAACACAGCCCAGTCCATCACACAAGCTAGCCTTCCCCCGATCGACTCCATCTACACCGTATGCTGCTTTGGGAATGCAGTCAACATAATCAGGGACCACTCACACCCCAGCCCTTCTCTCTTCTCCCCTCTCCCATCAGGCAGAAGATACAAAACCTTGATAGTACCTACAACCAGATTCAAGACCAGCTTCTTTCCTGCTGTTACCAAGACTTGGGTCGGGACCCTTCTTCAGTCAGAAGAAGTCTGAAAAAAGTCTTGAGAAGGGTCTATACCCGAAATGTCACCAATCCATGTTCTCCAGAGATGCTGGCAGACGTGCTAAGTTTCTCCAGCACTTTGTGTCCCTTTTATGTGTTAAGCAGCATCTGCAGTACATTGTACCTACACACTGGCTAACACAATGGCTTCTTCAATGGTTTCTTTGTTGTCATGTGTACCAAGTTACAGTGAAATGCCTTTATTGCTAACAGTTCAGCAGGACTATCCCCCTACATAAGCACAATCCCCTGGTTAGTACGGAATGTACGGAGCAGCCCACTGAGTCCATTTGCCAGAGGCACCATTTTGGCACCATTTTATAGTCACAGCCGAAGCTGGCCACAAACATAGAAACATAGAAACATAGAAAGTAGGTGCGAGAGTAGACCACCAGGTCCGTCGAGCCCGCACCGCCATTCGCTCATGGCTGAACACTAAACAGACACACTTACCCACAAACAGTAGACACAAGACACAGAACACAAGACACTACCCTTCCCTTTATACCGCTATCACCCCTCTCCACCCCAAAAACCTCGTGATCTCCTGGGGGAGGCAAAAAACCGGATAAAAACCCAGGTCCAATTCGGGAAAAAAATCCGGGAAATTCCTCTCCGACCCCAATCTAGGCGATCGACACTTGTCCAGGAGATCACTCAGGTCTTACTATACTAACCATACCTAGGTCCATATCCCTGCCCTCTCCCCGTAGCCCCTTATCCCCTTGGCAGCTAAAAAACCATCTATTTTAGTCTTAAATATATTTAAAGTTTCTGCTTCCACTGCTCCCTGGGGCAGTGAATTCCATAAATTAACCACCCTCTGGGTGAAGAAGTTCTTCCTCATCTCAGTTTTAAAAGAGCCCCCCCTTATTCTGCAACTATGTCCCCTAGTTCTAGTTTCCCCGATCATTGGGAACATCCTCGGTGCATCCACCCGATCAAGGCCCCTCACGATCTTATATGTTTCAATGAGATCGCCTCTCATTCTTCTAAACTCCAAAGAGTAGAGTTCCAGCCTACTTAACCTTTCCTCATATGTCAATCCCCTCATTGCAGGAATTAATCTTGTAAACCTTCGCTGCACTGCCTCCAGGGCTAGTACATCCTTTCTTAAGTATGGACCCCAGAACTGTACACAGTATTCCAAATGTGGTCTCACTAATACTGTGTACAGCTGCAGCAAGACCTCCGTGTTTTTATACTCAATCCCCCTAGCAATAAAGGCCAAAACTCCATTGGCCTTCCTGATTGCTTGCTGCACCTGCATACTAACTTTTAGTGATTCATGTACTAATACCCCTAGATCCCTTTGCGTTGCATTACAACGCAGCTCCTCCTCATTTAGAAAATAACTTGCCCTATCATTTTTTTTCCCAAAGTGAATGACTTCACATTTATTAGTATTAAATTTCATCTGCCAAGTTGTTGCCCACTCACCTAGCTTATCTATATCCTTTTGCAGACTCTTCCTATCCTCCTCATCCCCTACTTTTCCTCCCATTTTTGTATCGTCCGCAAATTTTGATATATTACACTTGGTTCCCTCCTCCAAATCATTTATATAAATTGTGAACAACTGGGGTCCCAGCACCGACCCTTGCGGAACCCCGCTAGTTACCGGTTGCCATCCCGAGTATGAACCATTTATCCCCACTCTCTGCTTCCTATTTGTTAGCCAATCCTCTACCCATGCTAATATATTACCCCCAATCCCATAATTTTTTATTTTTAGCAATAGTCTCTTATGTGGCACCTTGTCAAAAGCCTTTTGGAAGTCCAAGTATACCACATCCACCGGTTCCCCTTTATCCACCCGGGTTGTTACTTCCTCAAAGAATTCGAGCAGATTCGTTAAACAGGACTTCCCCTTCACAAAACCATGCTGGTTCTGTCCGATGAAGTCATGTTTATCCAAGTGCCCCGTTAGTGTTTCTTTAATAATTGTCTCTAACATTTTACCCACCACCGATGTTAGACTAACCGGTCTATAGTTACCCGCCTTCTGTTTACTTCCTTTTTAAATATAGGTGTTACATTGGCCATTTTCCAATCCACTGGGACCGTTCCTGCCTCCAGGGAGTTTTGGAAAATTATCACCAATGCATCCACAATCCCCACCGCTATCTCCCTCAAGACCCTTGGATGTAATCCATCAGGCCCAGGGGATTTATCCTCCTTCAGTCTCATTAATTTCCCTAATACCACCTCCTTGGTGATCTTAATAGTATTTAGCTCCTCCATTCCTACCGCCCCCTGTTTATCCAGCGTTGGAATATTTTTTGTGTCTTCTATGGTGAAGACTGATACAAAATACTCGTTTAATGCCTTTGCCATTTCCATGTTCCCCACCAACAACTCTCCAGTCTCACCCTCCAATGGACCAACGTTCACCTTAGCCACCCTTTTTCTTTTTATATAGCTATAAAAACTCTTACTATTAGTTTTTATGTTGTTCGCTAAATTCCTTTCATAGTCTATTTTCCCCGTCTTAATTAATCTCTTAGTTATTTTTTGCTGACCTTTAAATGCTTCCCAATCCTCTACCCTCCCACTATCTCTGGCTACCTTATATGCCCTTGCCTTCAGCCGAATACTATCCTTTATAGTTTTACTGAGGCCATGGCTGACTGTTCTTACCCTTACCCCTTTTTTTCTTCATAGGAATAATGTTTCTTGAAGGTTATACAGTAACCCTTAAACGTACACCACTGCTCATGTACCGTCTTATTCTTGAGTCTGCTATCCCAGTCAACTTTGATCAGCTCGTCCTCATACCTTCATAATCCCCCTTATTTAGACTAGCACCCTAGCCTGAGTTTCAACCTGCTCCCCTTCTATTTGAATATGGAATTCGACCATATTGTGGTCACTTGTTCCCAACGAGTCCCTAACTATGACATTTTTAATTAATCCTGCTTCATTACACAGGACCAGATCCAAGATTGCCTCCCCCCGTGTCGGTTCTGTGACATACTGTATCTAGGAACCCGTCTCTAATACATTCTA